>NC_085045.1:3418194-3643364 GCF_963692335.1 Osmerus eperlanus | reverse complement strand
CCTGGGTAGATGGAACTGACTTCAAAACATCTGAAAAGTAAGGAAAGGTTGATTTATAGGTGACCAATTTGAACTAACATGAGATTTTTTAATAGAACAGCCTCAATGTGTTGCATGATATTGACTTGACAATATATTTAATAACTGCTTTTGTTTGCCGTCCTGTTATCAGGTTCTGGGATAAAGGACAGCCAGACAACTGGGACTACCGTGTGGATGGGGAGGACTGTGCGCAGATTCATGGGATTAAACGTGGACAAACGTACCGGCATTGGAATGATGCAGACTGTTCTTTAAACTATAGATACATTTGTGAAGCACAGGACAAATCCAAACCTTCATAGATCCATTCACTCTTGTCTATTGACTTGAGACCGCTCCTCACACATGACACACTCAGGGCACAGAAAAGGTCAACTTGGAATCCTGATGGTCTCAATAGGCAAAGGCCAACCATGCAAATAAGGATATTTAGAACTTTGAAAATAGGATGAATGAACTAGCTAAGGGGTATCTTCTAATAATTCTAGGCATCAATGCTACTTAGTGGTTTTATCGCTGTTTTATTTTTCATAAACTTCAGTGACTAGCAGCACAGTGAAAACAGGGTTGTTGTAGCATGTAGCATGTAGCATTTAGGATGTGTAAAAAAATAACTGCTAGTTAAGAGAATGTTAGACTACCATGGTTGTATGGGTAACATGGGTAACCACTAGTGTCTTGCATCTTGTTGAGATGGTTTAACCGAAGCTGTTTGTAGGATGAAGTAGTTTAATCTTGAAAATGATATGGGAGTGTCTTCCATGTTATACCATGTTACATGTGTGAAATGATGCATAGTATGTTACATTATGGGAATACTGCTATAAATACAACATACTATGTCAGACATTTTACTGATGTGTAGAAATACTTAAATTCCATGCTTTCCCAATTAAATACATGACAGATGCTGACCAGAAAACAAAATTCTGAAGAAGATGATCTCTAGTACACAATGTACCCAGTTTATATGCCTCCATTTTATCATATGAACATTGGATATGATGTATTGAATTTTAAACTACTGCGGCAATGACTTTTTGTGTTAACGTGTAAGCCTCATTTGGTGGGAGGAATAAATAAAACTTTGAACCCTCAGAGACCAAAGCTGTCACAGAAAATCAAATGACCTAGGAGACCAGTTGAGAAGGAGGTAAGAGATGTAAGGATAGGATGTCGGTTTTGTTTGATTTCCTTTTCTTATAATTTATTTAATTTTATTAATATGTTTTGTTATTATATTATGTTATGATGTATTTGGACTTGCAGTATTAACGTCTTCACACTAATCACTGGCAATTAAATATAATCTGATCCTAAATGTGATACAATGTATAGACATTTTTCACAAGTCATTTAAAATAATTAACTCCACTGCCATTCAAACCATACAGTATAGCCTACACACAGGACAAATCCAAACCTTCATAGATTCATTCACTCTTGTCTACTGACTTGAGACCGCTCCTCAAACATGACACACTCAGGGCACAGAAAAGGTCAACTTGAAATCCTGATGGTCTCAATAGGCAAAGGAAAATAGGATGAAATTTGAAAATAGGATGAAATATAATACAGATTTTTTCTTCTTCTGTGGACTAACAATAAGTATTTTGTTTGGTTTAAAACAATACAATAAAACAGTCTTGAGATGTTGCAAATGCTTTTTATTTGATTTCAAGACAAGCAAGATAGCACAAAAAAGTGGACCACTTCCTTAGTGCTTGAGTGTCAGGTTGTCTATAAAATAGAATGTTCTTGTTTGCGGTTTGGTTTACTTGCACCGGTCACTAGGAAGTTGGGAATGCTCAGGGTTCCACTGGTGCTGGGCAAAGCACATTGCTGCCTTCCTGTCACACTCACAGATGAACAACTCACAGGCATTATTTTTATTTTCTGACAGGGAGAAAGAATTGGAAGAAAGAGTAATCAAGATGACAGTACACAATGGTTCAAGATTATTGCGATATTTATATAATTCTACAGCCAATGACATGTAGTTGCAAGTATGCAAACCACCATAAGGCACTAATCGTGTTACCTTGTCTACACACACAACATTCCAATTCAAGGATAGATATTTACAAAAGGATAATTTTCTGCTGAGGGTGTTGAACACTCACCAGGGCAGGTAATAGTCTTGCTAGGTTTATCACACGTGTAACTGTATATTTCAGTGTAAGGGTTGTCCAAGATTGGCCAGCATTTGTCATGTTGCATGGCATCACTGAAGCACTGGTCATGAACCTCACAGCATCTTGAACAAAAACAGGGCACATATAGAAAATGCATTTCAAACTTACATAGGAGGACTTTTTAGATTAAAATATGGTTCAAAAACGTTTCTCCTTTGTTTTTAACCACTTCTATGACCACATACACCTGGTCTCAGTCTTACCCCAAGCCCAACCAGCAGGGTCTCCTGTCTCTCAACCACGTACCTGTCAAGATCATCCACAGGTGTTCCAGAGCCACCCTTTCCGCAGTAGCAGCCATAGTCAGCGTAGTCCCACAGGGGCCAACTATCAGGTTTGGCACATAGGATCATTTTCCTAAACTGCCATAAATTCCTGTCGTCTGGGGATGCCAACACTAGGAGAGAAACAAGTGGCACGTCTCAGACGTGTTAAGACTGCAGTAGGAAAAGTGTTGTGTTTCAGATGAGAAGGGCTTTGCTCCTGTTAACGTCACTGCAATTATTTACAATAAGTGATTAGTTAACAAATAATTATTTACCTATTTTATATAGTATTTTCATTGTTGTACTATTTACTGTGAAGCTTCATATTTTCCAACCATAAATGTTCATTGAATACTCACAGACAGGCAAACAGATGGATAAGACCAGCAGGGTATGAGACAGATTCATTTTGGCTCTCAGGGCTGAAGAGCCAGTCCACAATTTATATATATTGCCTACACCTTTTGAGAGGCGGTTCTTGATGATTGACAGATTGTGTCTTGGTCTAAGTGGCCAATATATGCAAATATCAAGCATTACTTGGGTTCAAACCTACATTAACAAGTAGACATGCTTAGTCATCAAGACTGAATGGGGTGACACATTTGGGAGACAGATTAAGTCAGATATTACATAGAAATGTATGGGAACTTGTGCTATTTACACAGCTGTTTTCTCGTGGAGTTTTAGGTGGAAAAGGTTGTTTCAGTTTACCTTCCACCGTTTTATCAAATAACACTGTATGATACCAATCCACACTGTATCAACCCTGTTGAACTCCAAATATAACTTTCCATTTCTGACCCAAATGCAAGGCACAGCGATGAAATTGTATTGTTGAATATGATTGGAAACACTATGGCCCAGTTTCCCAGACATGGATTAAGTCTAGTCCTAGACTAAAAACTTTTTCAATGGAGATCTTCATTGAATTTGTCTCTTCTCACTTTAGGACTAGGCTTAATCCATGTCTGGGAAACTGGGCCTACGATATCAAAAAATGTCACTATGAACAATCCAAATGGATTCATAATCCACACAGGATGTTACATGACTGAAGCTTTACTCGAATTAAGCAAAACCTCCAGTAAATTTAAACCCTTTACCCAATAAATCTGAAATTAGTGCTTTGTTATTTATGAGCTGTATAAAACATAAGTCATTGTTGCCCCTAGGGTTAAAAAAAGGTGCTGCATGCATACTATCATGGAAAACATTTAGATAACTTTAGGTTTCTGGTTAAACAACAACCATGTCTTTCTCCAGTTTACTTAACTTATCTCCACCACTCCCTATTTAAGCAAGATGTGACCTTTCTCTATTTCCATTCTCTACCATGAACGTCTCTGCTTTTCTTCTGTTGCTGACTGGTAAGTTCAACTGCGTCTGAGTCATACAATGTAATGCAATAACAAGGTGTGAAACTGATGCTCTCCTCTGTCAGCCTGCATGGCCCAAGGAGCCCTCGTGCCTCGGGCTCTGTGGCAGTTTGGTGGAATGATCCACTGTATCCAGCCAGGAGTGAACCCCTTGAAGTACGACAATTACGGCTGCTGGTGCGGGTTAGGTGGCTCTGGGACCCCCCGCGATGGTGTGGATAGGTATTGGCATTTCCACTTTTTAGATTAGATCAAACATTTTCATTATTTGTGTATCCCTTGATTGTATTCGTCGGAGAGTGTTCCTGAGAAGCGTGAACTCTTTCTACCAGGTGCTGTAAATCCCACGATCTCTGCTACAGAGCCAGCAAGTCTCTTCCAGAATGCCGTCCTATTATTGATGCCCCTTACATCAAGATTTATGACTTCACCTGCAAAAACAAACAAGTCTCCTGCTCAGGTAACCTTTCGATTGAATTCAATTAAAAACATTTGTAGTGTGTCGACTACACCCTGAACTCAAACTGTATCCACAGCCTCCAATGACCCGTGCCAGGCCTTTGTGTGCGAGTGTGATCGTGTGGCTGCCCACTGCTTTGCCAAGAACACATACAATCACGAGAACAAGAACCTGGACCCTAAAGTCCACTGTCTCAACTGAGCCAATACACACAGAAATATTTTTAACTGAGCGATGTCTTGTTAAAAAGTAATGTAAAAAATAAAAATGTATTTTTATGGTGCAGGAGAAGAATGGAGGGGAGTGCAGTTTAGTATACTGAACCGCTGAATTTGACACTGATTACACAAAACACACATCTACTTCATACGCTGGACATCTGGGCTTGTCTCACGGTTACATAAGAGATTTTCCATTCAACCAGCATGATCAAAGTCATATCTTCAGGTCAAATTACTCTTTCCATGACTTTCCTGAAACACAAACTACACATTAGGTACAAACTCTTTAAAACATTAATTCTACTGACATATTTTACTTAAAGTGAAATGGTACGAAAGTATAAAAAGTCCAACCATATTCTGACGAATATACCAGACTTTCCACCTGTTCAGATTGTTCATACAAGGAAAAGTTTAATCATTGGTATAAAAAGCAAAATCATACAAGAGTAGCATAATTACACACATGTAAAACTGAACACATTACTAGGTATGAGGCTGTTGTAGTTATTGGTACTATATTGGCTTGTACAGTAGGGTGGTGACATATTTCTTTTTGTAGCGATGGGTTGCACTAAGGACCATTACCCCATCCTGAAAGAAAACAGAGAGGGGAATTAACATGGTGAAGTCCTGTTTCTATCATCAGCAGAACTGTATTCCAGACCAAGCGCAAGGCATTTACCTTAATGGAGAGGGCATACAGGTGGTTGAGCATCACATGGTTTGGTTCTGGCAGCAGGGCCGGGTCACACTGTTTGACATAGACACAAAGGTACTCTAACTGCAGCCATACAAGGTTAACAGAACCATGATCTGTGAGTGCCAAAGCCCAGCTCTGGGCACTAACACAGATGGCTGAGCGGTTAGGGAATCGGGCTACCAATCAGAAGGTTGCCGGTTTGATTTCCGGCCGTGCAAAATGACGGCGTGTCCCTGGGCAAGGCACTTCACCCTACTTGCCTCGGGGGGAATGTCCCTGTACTTACTGTAAGTCGCTCTGGATAAGAGTGTCTGCTAAATGACAAAAATGTCAAATGTAAACTCACCGACACACCAGTGTCCTTGTTGAGGAGCACCTGCAGCAGGTGAGGGGGCAGGATGGGGGGGCTCTTGAGTTTGTCCTCAGTCTTGGTGACGTACGAATCTTGATGGTAGGGGCCTGGAGGGGAACTAGAAAGGTCTAAAAAAACAAAAAACAAACCGGAGTGACTCACATGCAGGGAGAAAGGATAGACGTTTTCTACACTTGAATAAAAAAGAAAGGCATTTATTTTAAGCACATTCATCTTTTTGCTAATCACTTATCCCGTAACAATTATGGCTGACCACTATGTATTCATAGGCCTGTGTTTTGTACCTGACATGTCTGCACACGCTTTTGAATCTATCATGAGGGCATCGAAGACCTCAAAGTCAGTCCTCTTCACTTGGATGACATTATTAACAGTGCCAGTCTTGGTTGTGATCACAGCCTGGAGAGGAAGAGGTTGTTGGACTGAATGGTTGACAGGATATGACATGTCATTCATTGAACTGAATTATTTGGACGATTAAATATGGAAAGAAACGTACCCCTGTTGGATCTAAAGTCCACTGACCGTCGACACAAAACTTATACTGGTGCTCTCCCTCTGGAAGGTCCATAATGGCTACAAAGTTGTTCTGACTGAAAAGGTACATTTAAACAAACAGTATTTTAATAGACAGAGAAGGTAATCAAAACTTCACATGTTATTAATGCATCAAGAAAACACAAAGACAAATGAAACACATGCTTTTGCAACCATACCTTTTGTTCAGCGGGATCTTGGTGGCCCAGTTGTTGAACGACCCCGACACAAAGATCTCCTTGCCAGCCCCAGTCCAGCGGAAAACTGTGGGCCTGGCCTGAGCAGTGTTCTTACTGTCACTCTCCAGGTCTCGTTGCCAAGCCAGAAACTCTTGGATCTCTTGTGGAGCCTTGCCAATTCGATTTACAGGGACATCAAACATGTTAGTGATGTCACTGGTCAAAACCAGACCTTCTGTTTATTCACAAGCAGCATTTATGTATTATTTCTTTCTCATGCACCACACCTGTAAACAGTGAAACTGGCGTCATCTGTTACCAACTGCACGTCTGTATGTTTCCTAGTTTAACTAATAGCTTACCTTTGCATCCTCTCTGTGAAAAATGTCACCATCCTCAATGCTGTCCATCAGAATCTTCGGGTGCGCTGCATCCTTGGCACCTTGTCCATCTCGCGGATATGGCCTGTCACCCTGACCCACACTGGCCCTTTCACTGCTGCTGTTTCCCATACTAGCACAGCTTGTCACACTGCTGAACACAAGTAAGTTGTCGACAACACAGTCTAGTATAGCTAAACTGCTAGGCTGGGTTATCCTAAACAAAATTGTTCGGAATTTATTGTAAAATGTATCGTATTGTCTCACATTAAACCGACCTTTCTCAACGCACACTCACTGAACGAACCCTAACAATGCACACTCAAAACAATAGTAACGCAATAGCATGCATAACGCGTTTCCGTGTTTCGAACAGCAGATTTAATAAAATTCAGGCGATGAGACGCTGCATAAAATTCCGTAATTCCTGGGCATTGTACTACAAGAAACTCGCTTCCTTTTCTAATTTAGAATCTTACCGAAAAGTTGGATACACTTTCCAGTTTCACCTCTGGCCATTTCCCTAAATCCTTGCTTCCCTGCAAGAGCACACCTCTTCCGCCTCGACATTCGATGAGCAGATAGGTCGATTTCAATCTTGTATTGAGACCCAAGCTGTAGCCAAGGCGATTGGGCGTTGTGTAAATTAATGGTCTATTGTTGTCGTCTTGTCTCAGTACAACAAATATCATGCAATAAATACACACATTGAATGCTTAGCCTACGTTTGTCATGTTGCCCAGACACATAGCCTATTTAAACAGAATAACACAAGCGCAAATATACCTGTTTAATCAATTTTATAAAATAAACGAAAAATATTTCAGCTTTGCTGGAAATTTATCCTACAACATCAGCATTAGACCACGATAACATTTTATTTTCGCTGTCTTCTGATGGACCAGAAACTCGTTGATTTCTCATTCTCACGGTTATCCAGTTTCATTGTCTCACAAATGGGCCACGTGCTCCGGGAACAAAGTCGGATCTTGGACCATCCAAGTAGCCTCAAGGTGTTCAAACTAAAATCAACAACACAACTACAAGAAAAAGTATGGGAGAGAAAACGAAAATACAATTGCTAAGCAACGTTTAGTTGTCTGTACAATAATATGGTTCATCTGTGAATAAATGCGTGAATTAAATAACAGAGGCCACTATCTAATTTGCATTGTCATCATAATCATAATAATATCTATTAAGCCTGATTTAACCATCTATGTAATCAGAAAGTTTAAACTGGTGCAGCTTAGTGTCAGACCAGAGAATGTCTATTTTTAGACTTTAATGGTGCTAAGATGACATATCAGAATACAGGATCCTTCAGACTCAACAGAATGCAACGGGTGTGAGAGTGGGAACGGGGAAGGGGGTAATCTGCACAGAAGTCACCGCCAATCATCTAACCCCGCAGGGCCTCCCAAGGAAGGGAGTAACATACAGTTTAAAGTAGCCTGGATTTGCCCTCATGTGTTTGTGTGTTTACATGTAAACAGGAAGTATATCAACCACTCTGGAAATAGTCTAGTCCACATGTATTGCAAGACATAGTGATACATGTTACATGTCACTTTCTGTTTGGGGCAGACAGCTGAACCTGGTCTATTGAGGTGTAGCTGATATCTGACTATCACAGCAATAAAGCCTGCATTTTCAAATATAGCACTAGGACAATACCTCAGTATTTTCATTATGTACAAACAATGTTCATCAATAATGTAGAAAAAGTCAAACATGTATCCTCAAAAGTATCATTGCATATTAAGTGCGCTTCAAAATCAGCTAATAAAGATGACAGTTTATCTCAGCTCAAATCTGTCTGTCTAAATCCATGAAAGAAACACACAAATGAAATAATTTAAAAAGGAAAACAAATAACAAAAGAAACTAAACCAAAGAAGGCTTAGACCTGGTCATCTGATTGGGTTGTGAAGAATGTTTGATTAGATTGTGAAAGTGCGCAGGAACAAAAAACCCTCTCTCCATGTGAATGTTGCTCTTCTCCTCCTTACTCAGGTATCAGATGCCATCCTTAGGTGTTCTGCGCAAATACAATGAATTGCATGAATCAATTGTAGTAAAAATAAATAAATAAATCATCTGAAATAGACCAATTAGAACGATGGCAACAGTATGAGAACCATGGCAACAGAACGAGTTCCGCTGCTTGTCTGTGAGCTCATACCGTGGTAAAGTGTACAGAGGAGAAGATGGTGATGATCAGGAGGCCGATGATGATGGAGGCGATGCCCACGTGGAGGGCTTTCCGCCCCAGCCGCTGGGAGCCATCGTAGTCCTCCGCATCATAGCTGTTCTGGGACTACAGGATGCAACGGAGAGGGGAGTGCAAACTGTTGCAACTTCAACTCAGTCAACAATGACCATCAACTATGACAAATGACAGACCACTAGAAAACATTTATCAATTTGAATACCAGTTTTAGCAATTACATCAATTACTAAGTGTCCCCCACTGACCATAAACCATCATTTCAAGCCTCCAACATTTATCCAAGGACCCAGGAGGGAGGGAAGTCATAGTGACAAGGGATGGGAAGTTGACCCCATTCCACACAGACTAATGCTGGTGTGAGAGATATAAACACCATGAAAGGGGGAATGGAAACAGAAATGCAATATTAGATTGGTGTTTCGTGAAAGAACCATGCTGGAACTCTGCTGCTAAATCATCTTTATGTGAGTCCCTTATATGGTCTTGGCATTAATGGCTTTCCCTTACTGCATCTTTGTTTCTCACACTGTCTATGTGTTGCTGGCTCTCTGTAATTCATGTTTATATTAAGATGGTGTGCTGGATTAGTCTCGTACTCCTCATCTTGTTTCTCACTGGCTCCATGAGGCAACAGCTGCCATTTGCCCACATTTATATAATGTAGGTAATGGGAAGAAGGCAGTGGAGCTTCTGCTTGCTTCCCTATAACTTTCTACAAACTCTGAGAAACTCCAAACATATCAACCCAAGATCTCTTAAAAACGAAAATGTAATATCGCATCCATAGGAACAACATATCCTGAATGGTGAACTGAAATATCATAAACGTGTTAACAAGCCATAAAAGTCAGTGTATTGTCATTATCATTGGTCACTAGGTGACCTTGTTCTGCTTTCCTAAGGCTAAACAAGTAGCTGAGTGACACATGATTGCTACTCAGAGACTCCATAAATGTTGCTGGGAAACTTGACCTCAGCTCATGTATAAGGCAACACATTGGCTAATTGACATAACAGTCACAAAGCACCTGCATTTGAAGTCTGAACAAACACGTCTTACGTGCCTTGTTCATTAGATGTACATTAGATGTACAAAGCATGTTTAATAATACAGATCCATTCGTTGTGCTCAGAACATAGGATTCCAATGATCCACAAATGAAGCAATACACTCCTGGATATAGAGGTGTGCCTACATATACATGTATGATGTACAGTGTTCAGTATAGGAATGCCACTCACCAGAACAGAGAATACCAAAGCCACAATGTTGATGGGCCACGCTGGGCAGAAGCAGGTCAAGATGGTGAAACAGAGGTAGTTCTTCAGTGGAGGGATATCCTGGGCCTCCGCGCTCCCCAACTGGTCAACACTCCCGTCCAGCGAGCGGTTGGTGCCGTTGTTCATCTTTGGCGTCCCGGTCGACATCGGGCCAGATTTGGAACTCACGCTCGTCAGCTCCGCAACCTCCACCGTAACTAAGGTGATGTGCCGTCAGCGGGTGACTGGAGAGAAGCAACCTGGAGAGCGTGGCCTGGGACTGACAGGAGTGAACTGCACAGGCTGAGCAGACACGACATGATCTAATTACTTTTGGGGGTAAACTCTACCCCGTCCACCCCCACCCCACGCTGAATGGGGCGAGGGGGTCAAGGGAGGGGACAGAGCATAGTGATATGTAGAAGAGAACCAGATTGAGCAGTTGTACCTCAACAGATCTCTGTAAGGTCTCCAACTCATGAGAAAATTAGCTTACCCTAACTCAGATTTTGTTTTTTGATGTAATTATTCAATTTCAACAATACAAATTCAAATTAGGTGATACAAATTCAGTTTTTAATGCAATTATTCAAGTTGAGCAATTCAACTTCAAATATTAATGATTCAAATTAATTTATAGTGACACATTTAACCCTTTCCCTCACTTTCTTATCAAATGTGACCATATATAAATGTGAAATACAATTACAACTCAAGACATGAGTGGAATGTTTTGAAAATAATTTATTAGGAATTTTAAAAGTTTTTTCCCAAAGAAAAAAAGAAAGAAAATGTAACAGGAAAAACAAGGGTTACAGTGTTGACAAGAGCGTTACTTTTCAGTGAACCCAGAGGCTGAGTACTCCGGTAGACAGCAGAAGACAGAGGAAATATATCAAAACCTACAAACTTGGTAACCGACAGTGATTGATAGTGCCTTGTTCTTTAACTCATTTTAGAGTAAAACACTTTTGACATCCCAGTGCAACATCATATTATATGTGGAAAAAATGAATCGGGTTTCTAAAAAGATCTATTGCTTGATAGTTACATGGCTACAGTCGTCCAGTGAATATCAGAATCAGAATATGCAGTTTCTCTATCCGCGAGGAGAAGACAATGAATCAGGTAGCCAAAGGAAGTTAAAAAAAGAAACCATGGAGAATTTCTCGGACTGTTGACAAGATGGTTAATTAGCCCTATCCCCACGCCGACAGAGCCAATGAAGTATAGGTATCGACCAAAGTTAAAAATTCACATTTGCAACTGAAATACCCATTCTGAAACAGCAAATGGCACACTGGATGCCAATACGCGTGACCATGTGGAGTGATAACAATGCAAACACACAAGCTCTCACTCAAAAACGCAATCTGCAGAATTACCCAGCCATAATCGCACAATAGTGAAACTTTAGAATGACTGGCTCTGCACATGGATCCTTCATTTTTCCTTAACAATCATGACATTAAAATAACAATTCAAAACAACAATGATATGACAAAGTACAAAGTCATTGGGGGAGAAACAGCATGTATCCCCACACTCACAACCCCCCACAGTAATGTAACATCTGAAAAGTACTCTCCCTTCATTTTCAAACTGGGTTTCCTGGGTGAATTCACAGTAAATGGAAAACTGTTTTACTTTCAGAGGCCTGAGGCAGTTTTCAAACTTAAACCCCTCAAGTTGTGTAAGACAGGGAAGGAGATTGTATGGCTGGTCTAAAAGTGACGGGCAGAAATGCTGTCATTGACTGGCAATGCCCCCCAACTCAATGTGATACTATGATATGTAACAGTCAAGGTTTCCAACACCTAACAAAACTAATGAAACAAATATCTGCAGAATATGATCGTACCATTTCTGTCACACCTCCCAAAGCCCATTTTTTTTTTGCAGGAACAAAAAACAACAGAGCTATATTTACAATATCTTACACAAATAAACAGCACAAGTTTTACCTGACTGGAAGTTGACTTGTGACTATCGGTTTAGTTATTTTTGATCAATATTAGTACAACAAGTTCTTAAAGTTAAAAAGCTACCAAGATATACATTTTTTAACTTTGTAACACATTTTCAAAAAAATAGTATTAATCAGAAGTGTTCTGTTAAAATTCAGTATGGACTAGAAACAAATATACTACTTATTTAGTACAAATTATTGCTCCTGTCCTTCCGATATTTCATACCTGGAGATTGCCCTCCCTCGTCTCAATAAAAAACATGTTCAAACCAAAATTCAAATCAACCAGTAAAACACAGAGAGCCGAAACAGAAGTTACACATCTTCACAAAAAAACAAAAACAAAAAGAAAACAGGTGAAACAAAACAAAGGAGAAACAAATCTAGAAATACAGTATCTGGATTGGATTCTAAAACAAGCTGTCAATCAGGTTTAAAAAGAGTTTGCTCCTGTCTCGATTACAGTGAGAGGTTCAGTGGGACACAAAGTGATGTTAAGAGAGACAGACAGGGCAGGTCAGATAGAGGGGTCATCGGGGTGGGGGAGGGGGGTCAAGGGTCACACTACAGCTGCCCCAGCCGGAGCGGTAGACTGCACAGAGATATGCCAGATCAGCTCCAAGCAGCTTCAACTCTTTCTATCTCTCTGTCACTGGCCCTGAGGAGAAACACAAACACTGTGATGAGCGGATTTGTACATTTTCTATTAGGAGAGCAGCTGCTATCAGACCACTCGGCTTTCTAGCTTAGGTTTTAGGGAATTGTTAGGGAAGATCAACTTACTCTCTCAGTGGTAGCCATTGGTAAAAGCTGTGGCAATCAGAGGACCCTGTAGAAGAAGGTCACACAACAGATGACCACTACTTCCATCATAATCACAAAAGCACAATTGGGCCACAACAACATAAAACAAGCAGCAAAATCAGCACCACAAACAGAATGATCCGATAGGCAATTCCTATCTCCTTTTAAATGCAATTCACATAGTCATACATTTATCAATGGAAAATTGTACAGCCAACACCTTTTTGAAATAATATGAAGAATCTAAATACCTACGTGATAAGGGCTGTGTCTTACCCCCAGACTATGGCCGAACCCACTGCTAGGGGCGGGACTAGCAGCACTGAGGTAACTGCTGACAGCAGAGTCCTGACTGGCTGCTCCATACAAGTCTGCCATTGGCCCAGGGCTGCTGGTGCCTAAAAACCCAGCAGAGCGAGAGGGGGTGGAGCCTAAAATACATAATATGGACAAATTGTAAGTGAAATCTTACTTTGTGTTTTTCGGTTGTGGAAAGCTATCCTAATGTTCGTTTCCATCCTACACCCATACCTCTAACTACTGCGGCGGCGGCTGCCGCGGCTGCCATTGGTCCGTAAGCTGTCAGAGGAATGGCTGAGGAACACAGGAAAGAAAACGTTCCCGATTAAAGAACCGTTTTAGATCGCAGGCAGTTATGGCATTCGCTCTTCGAATTTGTGTGGCACATAGAGAACGAGTGCCTTCGTCAATACTGTCCAGAACCATGGAATTTCCTGACGTGATAAAAAAAAGGGGGGAAAACCCCACAACTGTTTGTGGTGTCGTTACTGTTTGTGATGTGGAGCAGACGGCCAGGATGCTGCTTGTAAAGCCCAGTGGAGGGACTAACCTGTGAGCTCAGGGGGATGGGGTGAAGTCAGAAGGGGGGTCCTCTCTAAGTGGAATTCTAGAACAGAAACATTAGAGTGCTGTTGAGACACAAACCACCACCACCACCACCGCCACCAGCCGCTAGCAGAGCACATCGACACACAGGTGGGGAGACGCTACCCACAGATGAAAGGATGGACTAAGAGTAGGACGAGGCTTTGAGAAATTGAGAGAAAGAATGGGAAGGATACAGAAGCTGGATCGTTCTGTTTAAACTGGCCACAGAAGCTGACATGTTAGGCTGTGCTAGACTCTCCGGTACAATACTACTCCCAAACACGTCTAAAGCCCCACACACCACTGGACGATTCATTTAAATTCACACATTCGCTAACACAATCACACACACGCAAAGCAAAGCATATGGAATTCCTCTCCCTGATATTTACAAGCAGCCAGTGTGACAATCATTGTGCTTTATTAGTTTGAGTCTGTCAGTGTTTATGTTAACAGTTATGGGACTGACTCACGCCAAGCAAATGAGCAGATTTCAAGTCTAGACACAGAACTAGCAGACATGTATAACCGAAACCTCAAAGGAATCACATATCTTAAAACCACATGAGTTGTATCACAAGGATGGACATGAACGACCGAAGCTGATTGGCCAGGATGAAGGGTTTGTGCAGTAGAGGTTTTACCTGGGAACTGGTAGGTGTAGCCTGGGGTGATCCCAGCGTAGCTCCGGCTGGTGTACGTAGCAGCCTGGAACCCTGGGTAACCTGGGAAGAAACGATCACAAACAAGAAGGTTTAGCATCGGGTGCAGCAATGCTGCCCCCTGCTGGAGGAAATAGACCACACACTCCAAAACAGATGGGGGGGGGGGGGGAACGAGTTTGTCGTTTCTCAGGGCATGATGTGTGGCTGCACTTATTTCGCATATAACCACCGCTGAAATGACCGTCAAAGTAAAACGTCTTCAGGTTTCGTCACTGTCATTAAGACAAAAGGTGTAATTCGCAGAATGACCAGCAGATGTTGGTAGTGTGGTGACAACATGTGCACCCAGGGGGCTTCATCTCCATTACCGACTGCCCACCGGCTGAGCGAACGCCAGTGGTCAATCATCTCCGCATGAAGTCGAATATGACCTTATGACGGAGACCTCTCTGCAGCGCGCTGACCTAAGCTGCGGGTCAGACAGGCCTATCGTCAGCAGCATCATTAAGAGCTTACCCAGCATGCCAATGCCCAGCATGAAGGCGTCCATGCCGTACGGCATCACTCGGGAGCGCCCCCTGGCCGAGCCCGTGGGCGACATCACTTCCTTGGGCTGAGCCTTCTTGCACTCGACCTGTCAAACAGACATCCGCATGGCATGAGGGACACAGCGGGCCGTCGATGAGACGGAATCGAAAACCCCCAATCCCAGAGTGAGAACGAGAGCGTTCGAGCCCGCAGCCCCCCCCCCCCTCCCCCCCGAAGCCTCACCATTTTGCTGTTGATCTCGTGGAAGTGGATCTCGCACACTTTCTCCACCACGTCCTCGTTTTCGAAAGTCACGAAGCCAAACCCTGAGGAACATAACGCGTGCGTGAGGACCGTGAAATTCGAAGTTGGAAAGCCATTATTACCTCTTTGTGTCACAGGGGGGAGGGGCTCTACAGTGCGTTTCTACCAACAAGTAATAGGTACAGTAATAGCCGATTAAAGCCTCCACCCTGCCCCCTCTGTGCCACTCTTCCTGGCTCCCCCCCCCCCCTCCCCTCCTGGCCAGCCAGCCTGATGAAGCTGCTAGGCTGTCATAATCGATCAGTCCCAGGGTGGGGAGGAGGCGCTTAAGGAAGGCTTTATGCTGATCCCGATTAACGGACTGTCTAATTAGCCTAGCCTCGTTCCTCTCCTCCTGCTCAGCCCGCAGGGAGGTGGCCGAGGGGGGTGGGGGTGGTGTGGGGGGGGGGGGGGGTGGGGGGTGGAGATCAATGGAAAGCCAGGCAGGACAGGAGGAAGAGCAGGAGAGAGAGATAGAGAGGGAGATAGGGGTGAGACAGGTGGGGGGGGGGGGGGGGGTGAGAGAGAGAGAAGAGAGAGATGAGGTAGTTGATGGAGAGAGGTAGAGGGGTAGATGGCTTGAACGAGTGGCCAAGAGATTCCCCCTGTGTCACTCACCTCTGTGTCTGTTGGTGGTCTTGTCGAACATGAGCATGGCATCGTCAACCTGGGGGGAAGACAAACAGAGTTCTACTCAGAGCCCTCTCCACACGCGCCATATTGTCTGACCTCACCCCTTCTCAAGTTCTACTGGGAGGCTCTGCAACAGATGGACAGAGGGGGCCGAGCGGGGAGGGGGGGGAGCTGAAGAGGGGGACAGGTTAATAAGGGGGATAGAGGAGGGAGGGAAGGAGGGGCCAGAAAGGAAAACAGAAGAAGAAAGAAATTGTGCGAGAGGGGGGAAAAAAAGGGCCCATGGCGCATGGTGTTTTCAAAAAAAGTTCAGACCTCTTTCCGAAAGATCTGAATCTAAAATGTGTTCGCGTTTTGTTATTCACAATCTGCCTCCGAACCATGTGGTTGCAATCTCTCTCAAACAGAGAGAGGCCCATAATCCACCCTCTTTCTCCTGCTCAGCAGACTATGGCCTTCCCATGGTCACTGGGGAAAAACAAGCGAGGGAATGTAGGAGAGGGAGAGGGCAGCTTAAGTGAGCGAAAAAAAAAGAGTTAGAAACAATTATGGCGTGAGTGTGTGTGTGTTTAAGGAGAATCTCGTTAGCAGGTGGAGAGACTGCGGGGTGATGGCGAGCAGGTGGAGTTACAGTGTGTTCCAGCTGCGGGAGCGGTGCAGATCGGGACTACAGTTTGAGCTGAAAAGAACCAGAGGAGGAGACGGATAGAGTGCGGGACAGGGTGGAGAGACAAAGAAAGAGAGCAAGAGAACAAAGAGGCCTGGGGGCTTTGTTTGCTGGCACAGTCAGTCATCATTCCTCCTCCTCCTCTCCCAGTGACCTCGCTCTTTCTCTCTCTCTTCGTCCCTCCCTCTGTTCTTAGACACACCACACACACACACACACACACACACACACAGGTGTTTCCAACTGTTGCTGGAAGGAACACTAACTCACTTGGAAATTAAACGGGCTCTGGTTATCCCACACCTTATAAAACACGTGTAACTTTCCAAATGAACTTTATATTTAGTAAGGCGAAATGTGCTTCCTCGATCAGCAATGAGGTCAATAGCACTTGTGGACATGATCCTTCCTAGCATCTTGTCTGAACTACCACACGCGTATACGGTTCCACTCAGCTCTGGCACACTGCAACTGTTTGTCTGCAATGTGTGTATTAGAATGTTCATGTATGTATGTATGTATGTATGTATGTATGTATGTATGTACGTGCGTGTGTGTGCGGGGCGTGTACAGGTTTGTGTGACGCCCAAGGGCAGATTGCACACAGAAAGGTCAAGGGTGAGGGAGGAGGGCCTCCGGCCAGTGTGAAAGAGGACCTGTTGGTCTGAGCCCTCTCAAATCACTGACTCCTTCCACTCTGACATTTGTGCCCCCCCCCCTTCAGTCCTCTCTATCCTGTCCTCCCTCAACCCTGTCAGTGAAGCTGACATCCCAGAGGACACACACACACAAGATGTTCTCAGGCATCTGAAACTTAATTCCGTATTGACAGTATCTCCTAAGCACATGTCCCTCTCTCGTAACGTTCAGTCTATGACTAACACTGTGGCAATTTCAACTTTAATCATGTGGGGTTATAACAAAGTGAGTTTATAATTGTCACATAAATGCTCGATATGTCAAACACAAGGCATTTTAATGGCACACTGGACAATATTCCCTCTCCTCTAACTCTCATCCTCCCTTCCATTCTCTCCCCATCCCTCTATCCACCCCCCTGTCCCAAACAGGGCAGAAGACAAAAGCTCCAGTGAGGCAGTCTAATCAGGAAAGTCCATGGCTGGCTGGAGACTACAGTTCCCCATCAATCTATTTCTCTCTCTATCTCTGAGTGTCTTTCTCTCTCTTTCATTCATCCTATCTTATGATTGGGAGAAAAATACTACACCCAGCCAATACTATTATATAACTGAAAAGTATTTTTTTTTGGCACTAAACTACCTGTAGGCCATGATAGACTGAAGGCAAACTGTATAACAAATACATTCCAGCTTAGTTTTGATTTTAAACTAGTTGGGGTATCAGTGAAAAGTAACAAAAGTTTTAAAGCAGGGCAGTGAGCAGAGAAAAGTCTCCTTATGAATAATCATCTGTGTCATCTAACAAAATATTTGTCTACAGCTTTGTATAAAAGCATAATAGTCTCACCAAATCCCCGCACCCCATCGCTGCCCCAGTTCCACTCTTACGCCTCCAACACCCACCCTCTCTCTTGTCTCTCTCTCCCCCTGTCTTTCTCTCTCCCAGGCCCTCCCTCTCCCCCGCTCTGCCTTTGTTAGACCATCATCTAGTCTCTCTCCCTGCATTTCAAAGCCCTCGGACTCTGTTGTTAAAATAATAGAAACTTTGGGTATAGCTCTAAAGATGGTGAGTAAAAAATACATTGGTTTTGCCATCGGTTATACACCGACTGTAAGTGACAACTTAGTTGATCACTCGACCGTTGGTCGATCAGTATTATTGTTACAAAACTCTTAAACTGACACCCCCTCCTCACCACCACCACTACCCCCTCCCCTCCTTCTTCAACACAAAACCCCTTGCCCGCTGAATTACTTGGGGACAATGGGCAAGCCAGGTCACCACGGTAACGGGCCGGGAGGGGGTTAGGGGTAGGAGCAGCTGTTACATCAGATTAATTCAGATTCTGATAATCCCTCCCCCTTCCTCACCATCGGCACACACTCCAGAACTTTTCTCCCCCTCTTCTCCCTAACTTGCTTACCAACTCCACAGTTCTCTCGGGCTCTCCACCTCCTCTCGGACTCTCCCTCCAGTCTCTCTGTCCCTCTTCCCTGCACCCTCATGTCCTCACAGCTCACCCTTCAAGTCCCTTTTAAAGTTACAATTGTTAACACTTTTATTTATTTTTATAAATCTACTTTGAACGGAGATGAAATGCTAGGTAACGTATGTTCCAGGTCATGATATCTATCTTTCAGTCTCTGCAGTTCCACAGATCTGTTTTGTCTGCTTCCCCTCACAGCAGCCGAAGCTACTGCAACACTATGCTAACGCTATGCTAACGCTATCTTAACACCAGCCAACAAGCTGCTTACCTTTCCAAACTGGTCGAAATACTGCTTCACATCCTCGATGGTCGTGTTCACTGACAGACCTCCCACAAAGATCTTCTTGGTCCGAGTCACTAACTATAGAGACAGGCAAAAATAAATAAATAAATACATTACTTATCACAATGATTATAAACATTTATTATTGGTAATCGTTTAGGCAGCACGTTATTGCCATTGTTTGTCATTTCTCGTATCTCATATAAATAATATATGCCAATGGAACACAGGCAAGCTTCCAAATTTCCCAAATATCCAAACAGAAAGGCCATGGTGTCGTCAGGTTTATTTTAAATGGCACAGGTACACACACGAGACTAAGAGCAGTTTGGTGGCACTACGAAGTTATCCATGCCTTTCTAATACATCTTCTCGACTATCGTTAACACCATTGAATTAAACCTTTACCAACAACATTATATGCTAACGGCGAACGGTTTATAAGTTCGTAGACAAATAGACTTTGGGAAAGTTGAAAGAGTTGGCGAGGTGTTAACTGTAACACATGACCACATAGCGCAGTGATGTCACAGCGGCAGTCACATTCATCTGATTACAGGGCATTAGCCCAGATAGAATGTGAAAAGCTCAACACAGACATAGGACTGGATTGCTCCCAGGCAATGTCATTCATATCGCACAGCACTAAGCCCCGCTAAATCACACCTAACAAGCTCACTCACCTTGGGCTGGGCCCGACGAGGGAACGCAACTTTTGGATCAATCTGCGGAAAAGAGTTAAGAACAGAAAAGTCCGGTTTAGAGACCACGTTCACACAGAGGAACTAGCAAACAAGTAGATCACCAAATCCACCAGATAAGTTCATCTTCCTTCCTTCCTTTGGTGGGGTTCCTTCCTTCCTTCCCACCTCCTGTCTTGTTTAATCCTGTAAAGGTTGCTGTGTGTCTGGATTATAGGGATGTAATTTAGACAATGCACTGAAAGAATCTCACAGCTGAATACACTGTGCCAGAGCACAGGAGAAGAAGAAAAAAAAAGGTCAATTCTAATCGCAACCATCAAGTAAAGCGTAACTGGCCCTTTCCTCATGTGCAGCCAACATTGGTCTGGTTGTGAGCGGGGTTAGTTTGTGGATAATGTGGCAGGTGGAATGTCTGTGATGTCCCAGTGATAAGCACCACAGAGGTGCCCCCCTTCCAACCTTCACTCCACCACTCTCCCTCCTCACCAACATGTGACATGTGATCTCTCGGAATCTCACACAGGCACTACAATCACAAACACATCTCACCTCCGCACAGCGCGACAGAGACAGAGACAAGAGGGAGTGGTGCCGGGGGGGGGGGGGAGGAGGAGGAAGGACAACACCGTGGGCGAGAGAGACGGGGACGAAGGAGAGAGAGAGGACAGGACGGAGGAGAAGGCCCGTCGCCACACACACTGACAGCACATCCGCCTCGTTTTGGTTTGTTTGTGTCTGTTTGTTTTTCGCCTCCCTCTCTCTTGCCCCGAAAATATTCCAGCCGTTTCCTAGTGAGACCGACCCGTCCGTCGTGTATCGCACAGCTCTTTTACTGTGCCGACCTCTGCTCTGCACTGTCAAACACTTGACAGAAGGGTAGCTTAACTACCACAACAAGAGCCCCTAAGAACTGATTTGACAGTGGTAATAGCACAGACGTGATTCAAAGGTTCACTGCGCAATTTGAGACCCAAAAGACAAACCCATAACAATCATCCACAATATGAACAATACAGCCAAAAGTGTTCAGATTTAATAGGGACTATATCAAGCAATTATAGATAGACTACGGTATGAGAATTTGAGACTTCTATATTAGTCTATACTGGTCTAAAGCTAAAGAACAGCTAGACTACTCCAGGCTGTACTGTTGTTATACTAAGAAATAGTGAGACAGTACAGTGCTAATAGCACTATATTAGTCTGTGACCATGACAGGGTAGAGTGTAGAACTACAGTAAAGATCTAGAGCCCCTATGGTAAACCACATGCGTTTACCAGAGAATGGTACAGTGCTGTACTACATGTTTCATTTCGACATCACGGCAGGTTTCTACGGAGCAGAGTGAAAGGACTAGACTAGACTGGACGTAGTACCGAATGCAGAGTCTACTGTTTAGTTCTATTCTCTAGACTACTCTGATAGTCACCTCCGGTCACCAACCCTCCTGTTGTCCAACACTCCTGTGCACATTCAAAAACAAACAAACAGACACACACAAACAAACAAAAATCAACACACAGCAACCAGCACACATCCAAGGGGGGGGAATTATGGACATTAGACAGAATTATGTATTTCAGATCAAATATGGTATATTTTCCATGTGAAATGTGTTGCTTTCGCAGAACCGATCTGCTTTTGGTTCGTTTCGTTTTTACATACGTAGAACATATTTTAGGAACAGATCATGCAACCTTTCAGGCTTATACTAGAGTTTTTTCCCCCAACATGTTACGACATATTAATTGAAAATTTGCTAACCCAAAAGTGTAACAGGCCCTATTTTAGGGTTATGTCACTGATGTGATTTTAGGCCCAAGCCATAAAACAAGCCCAATCCAACTGCACATGTACGCAGAAAGGGAGTAAAGCTGAGCATAAGAACAAGGGGTTTATCAAATCAGGACAATCCCCCTTGACCAATTACAGTCAACAGTTGGTGAGGTGCACTGGCTGCCTCAGCTTAACTAGCAACACACATATCCCGACGCTCCAATTGGTCAGGACTCAGGACTCTCGTCTAAAGTAAAATATCTGTTACTCAGGAGGACGGTCCAAGCTTGTTTCTTTCAATCCGATTAGCTAAGATATCCATACTAATCACACAAGACGTTATCCTTCCTGCCATCCCTCCCTTCTCCTCTCTCGTTGGGTCAGCATGGTAGTCCTCGCTACTTAAGGGTTAACTGAGACCTTGGGGGTCACTGGTACCTCAGAGGCCCTTCAGCACCTGCAGCCCAGGACATGCAGTCCTTTCGTCCTTACACACTGTCCTCTACGACACACTGTACTCTGCAACACACCAGCGCTGAAAGTGTTCTCCTTTCACATTCAAGCCACTCCTCAGAGTTCATTTGAATAAGAACGATTCAAGGCAAACCTTAACTCAAACACCCCATCCCCCCATCAACTACGTCAATTACATTAGGAAACAAAGAGTAAAAAATCCTAAAAGGTAATTAAAATAAGCTGAGAAAGTCAAATATTTCTAAAGACAGCTGCTTTTCAAAAACAACCTCTAGGTACACCTCTATTGTCTATTCCTCTACTCCCTCTAGAGTAGAGAATAGTTGCCTCTGGTCTTTCTACTGTGTAAACTTTTCTCCATTCTTGTCCAGTCCACTCACTCAGTCACAGCATGGCACATTCTTTCTGTTGCCACTGGAGAACTTTTTCTCTCTCCACACTAACAGGATAACCTGGCTGAGAGAGAGAGAGAGAGAGAGAGAGAGAGAGAGAGAGAGAGAGAGAGAGAGAGCAAGAGAGGGGGGGGGGCAGGGCAGGCTCTCTGAGTCTCTACTCGACTCACCGTCCAACCCCTGTGGCTGATCACTGAGCCCTCTCCACGCCAAACACACACTCACTCTATTAAGCTGCCACACTGCCCCCACCGCACCAGAGACACACCTCACAACCAGCAACACCAAGGCTGAGCCACAGCCCACACAACCAGTAGGCGATAAAGTAAACAGGGTTTAGCTATCGTACGAAAAAAAACAATTAGATGCCATATCAGTTTTAATTACAAAGTAAAACCTTTTACCATGCCCCGCGTAACCCAAAAAACTATTTAATCAAATCTGTAATTGGATGGCAAACATACAGTGCATATAATTTATTAACAGTGCTTCAATTAGTGATGATTTCTAAGATTGTTGTCAAAGATGCTGTGCATTGTTAACCCCGCTCTGCTTTTGTGTCTGTGTCCTACTACGGGAACGGGGGTGGGGGTGTATCTATGGAGATAAAACCCCATGACGACCAACCATAACGGCCCCCCGTGGAACTATCACCATGCCAGCTAAAACTGTGACAAGTGACACAGCCTGGAGGGCTGCTACGATAGGACAAACCTCTGTTATACCTTAACATCTACCAAACAACAACCTGCTGGCCGAGCATCTACATTTGCACAATTTCCGCTCTGATTACGTCCTGATTCGAAAGTGTCTGGTTCCTGTCCTGTTAAGTGTTCCATCGTTAGGAAGAGAAGTAAAAAAAGGGCCTGTGAGGAGCCTTCTCTAGTATTTCTCTAATCTGCCTCGATATGTTGAGGTGCACAACTCAGATCACAGAACGAGGTGGAAAGAACCTCAGCACATGTGAATGCAGTGACCTAGCCACTGCCATCACCACTCCCACTGAGCTAGGGGGAACTAGCCGTCCCTATGGCGACCAACGGGCCCGCATTGTTCCCAGACCAGCCCACATTCATTACTGACAAAGACACACACACAAACACGCACACACTGCTTTTACATGCGCAACTTGTACACTTGCACTAATAAAGTACAAGTGCAAAAAAAATAAACAGGTAATGAGTGAAAACAGGCATCTGAGTTTGTGTTAACTTACGACCTCCAGGGGGGGGTGACCAGTTTCCCTGAGCAGGATCGACATGGATATTTATTGGGAAAACAGTGCATTGGTTTATCCTGACTAATCTTACAGCTGTACCTATCGGGTTTCGGAGGCACTCACATCATTTGTTCACATGCAAAAGTTTTTCAGGTCATTTTTACCCTAGGGACAAACCTTACAAAAGACCATGTGGAAAGATTGAGTTCTCACTAGATAAAGGCCTAGGCAACTCAAGAGACTCCTGGGCTCAACCCTGTCTGGGTCCCCCTGTAACCATAGCAATTGACACTGAGAAAAGCTTTCTTGACCAATTCACCATGGGAGGGTGAAGCCAAGAGAGAGCCAATTATGTAGCAAGTGCCTCAACACAAACTGTTTTTAAATAAGGCTATTTAGCACAGTTAATATCACACTTTAAAAAAATCCCAATGGAAAAGCATAGCCAGTTCTACCAAAGTAACATTAGCTAACTCTCTTTCTACATAACATTTTAAAAAGTGTAACTGGTGCGAGTGAATCGTCTTCACAATCACTGTGCCATCAACTTCTGATCACTGTAAACCAATGAATTGATCTGGCCTACTGCCAAACAACTTGCACTCACTTGAAAAGAAGTTGTAGGATCATTACCCTAATAGGCGTGTTGATTAAACACTATCAAACACAGTCACACAGATGCATACTAAACATTGACCTAAAAGGAAGGGTTGAGAATGTAGGAGTTTTGAAAAAAAGTATATAATGTATTCAAACTCACTGTTTTTGAATCCAACTCGTGTCTGGTTTGGGCCAAAACTTTATCCACACCAGCCTGGTCAACATAAGTGACAAATCCAAACCCTCTGCAAAAGAAACACCAAAATATGTAATAACTGCATCAGCGGGTGTTGACATTTAATAAGAATACGTCTGTAAAGCAGTGTGCGAGCGGTTGGGCTCAGTTTGAGTGCAGCGTCGTAGCGGGATTTTCTGGCGCTGCACCGCGCACGCCTCCCTCACCTCGAGCGCTTAGTAACTGGATCCCGCATCACCATGCACTCCTTCACTTCGCCGTATTTGCAAAAGTACTCTTTCAGACCCTCTGAAAATAAAGACAAAGAAATACACATAGTAGCCTGCATCAATTTTCCACTAGAAATATGGAAGTGCGTCACTTTTAGTTGTCTGCTTAGAGTCGATCGTGTTCCGAGTTTGTTGAACTTTCCGCTTGAGATTTTGTACCATAAAGGTGCAGTTTAAGTCATCAAAGTCTTTATTTGCTGTCATACCAATATTCAGTACAGAATACTCTACATAAATACGTTTGACATACAAACGATTACAAATGATGTTTCCTCTGAATACAGACGGTTTATTTTAGTTCAATTGGTTCGCATTATAGGCCAATCCGGGCCTATTGAATGGGCGCTTTGATTTGTGGACTAGACATCAAGAGGGCATAGAGAAACTAGTAACTAATTAAACACGTCTTGATAAACTTCTCTCTATGAAATAAAACATTTCTTATATTTTATAAACCAAACGATGTTACATAAGATTCAGTGGCAAAGTTATTATAGAGTTGACTGGAAGAAAGCTTACCTTGTGTTGTCTGCCAACTGAGTCCGCCAATAAACATTTTGCTAAAATAAAAGAAAACAGTTTACGGTGAAAACAGAAATATTTTCAACTTTTAGACGACAAAGAACTAATTCCAGTAAGACATGTAGGTTGTATTCGACAAACAAGTTTTTGTAGATTATGCCTTTGATATAATAGATTTATAGAGGCAAAATATCCTTTCTGTCCATTTACGAGACCCTGAAAGAGCAGCCTCTGTAGACAGCCACGGACCAACAACGCAAAACTAACGCGTTCTCCCTTCCTCTCGGTTTTGAAATAGGGAATTCCTTTTAACTCCCGGGTCTGCCTCAGAAGTGTATCCGATATTTAGGCTAGGTAGATGGGCGACGAGTGAAGCTTTACCAGGGGTCGTGGGGGGAGTCCGTGGAGGACAGGCTGCTCTGGCTACCTTCAGTCTCCATTCCGTGCCCGTGTGTTCAGACTGTGCCGTGTGGGGAAAACAGGCAGAATGGAGTGATGGGGCGGGGGTTTGGCCAAGGGTAAAGGGGGGAGACGGCTGAAGCAGATAGGCTCAAGTAGAGCTGGTAGACTCCTCCTCTCCCGGTGCCCGCGTGTTCTTCTCAGTCTCATCCTACTTATTGTGCACCTCCGTCCATGCTCCTGTGAATTACGGCCATTTGATACAGACACTAGTTAGTGTTTACGCACCTTTACGCACGCCATTCATGTACAAAATGATCTTGAAAGTAATCTTGCTTGTGTTTTTACGAGAAACCAGCATCAATACATTCGTTTTGTGATATGCTGTCTGAAATAAAACCAAACAAACGTGCTTAAAGAGACAATCACAAAGAGGTGATCCAACAGATTACTGGTATGCAGTGGTCGACGAGAGGTTTTTATTTATTCAACAATAATTCTTGGGAGTTGGATTGCAGGATTAATAGACACGGTTGAAAATCACATGCATAAACACCAAACTTTATTACATTTCCTTTCAAGGTGGTGTTACTCAAAACAGTTTTTAGACACGTATGGATTTGAAGGGCAAACAACCATAAGCCAGTATACAATTTACTGTAAATGGTGTCAGTGTTACTTTGTTCCATGGCTTTGGTACACCTCCACCGGTTCTGGACTCAAACAGACTGGACTGTGGCATCAACAATGCCTCTCCCTGTCACAATATACCATCTATACTCCAAACATAATTACAAACCCATATGTTTAGGAAATAGTATGGGGAAGGGCTCATTCACTGCTGAGTCTTAAGCATTTAATTAGTACCAAAGCCTGCTCCAGCTAATCTCCTTCTCTACACTGACTCAACATGTGACTGCTTAACCAACTAAAGGCCGATCAACAGTATGTTACCTCTCTTTGCATTCAGGTACAACAGTTAAAGAGTAAGAATATTGAGGGATACAGCTATGTCGCTCAAAATAATTTAGCACCAATCTTAGAAAATTGGTCCAACTTCCATAGTAAACAAAAACAATTTTATACCATTTCAACATTATGAGCTGCTTGATTGCTACTAGAATAAGCCATGATAGCCGGCAATTGTGCATTTGCCTCGAAACTTTTTTGACAGGCAAACTACTCACAATCTTATTTTGTGGTTAAAACTGTCTGAAGGACGGAGAAAAAGTGTGCAATGGTGACCTATTTGTTATAACCCTCAAAGTGTACTTTTTTAGGTAGATTCCATATAAAACAGTAAGAAATATCCTAAATATCAATTGAAGGTTCTGAACATCAAATTGTACAGTAGATAATGGTTCAGTCAGCGATCTTTGAGTTGTGTTACTTTTTTTCAAATGTTTCTATAAAGCATTATTTATTGGTTTATAGAACTTTAACATTCACAAATGTTAAAGTTTATATTCAGGACCTCACACTTGGTATGTGATCGTGTGCTCCTGCAGGGCCGTGTTTCGAACTCTTGAATGTGTATTTCCAGTAAGGCTTCAGTCCTCTATAGAGCAAACTCCATATAAGGGACAGAGGCCTATTCGGACAGGAATTAAGGGGTGTGTTAAATTTCTGCATGCATGATCAATGGGGTTGAATAGAATGGAGGGGGGGGGGGGGGGGCTGGTTACACTCTAGGCTGAGGCAGGGAGGGAAGGGGGAGAAACAGGGAGAGGGGATGGGAGAGATGGCTGACTGATGAGACTACCAGGCTGGAGAGAGTTCCTCTGTTCTCTATGTTGTCCTGTAGACAGAGTGCAAATTCCGCCATTCTACAAAAATAATACTTGCATGACATCTACATGTTAATTATCCTCCACAACCTGTATAACCAAATACACAGCAACTGATGTTTGTTAGTACAACTCAATTGTATTTGTAACAACTGAAAAATGCTCTTCCCTGCCTTCTAGAAACTTGGATGGGATTGCCCTCTGAATAATACAATGGGACTTAATTACAGGGCAGTAGTGTGTTTCAGGAAGATAGAGGCAGCACTGTTTCCCATCCAAATACAGTACAATGCCATCTTCCCAGGGGGAGGGTGGGGTGAGGACGGCTCTGCACGAAAAGAGAGGAAGATACGGTGGCACAAGGTGAGATGACAGGAGAGCATCCGAGAGAGAAAGAGAGACAGAGAGAAAGAGAGAGAGATAGGGAGAGAGAGAGAGAGAGAAAGAGAGAGGGAGATAGGGAGAGAGAGAGAGAGAGAGAGAGAGAGAGAAAGAGAGAGGGAGAGAGAGGGGGGGGGTCATACAAGTCTAACAAGAAAAGGTTTGTTCACCTGTGGAGCATGATATGTGTGGTTATATGATATATGCAGTTATATCGCCACCTATAGGTGTAGTAAGTGTAGTAGGGTACTACTTGTTGAATCTGGAACAGGGCGATAGATTTGAAGAAATAACAGGCAATGACCATAATAATGATGTTCATATTTTAATTTTGCTATCAGAGGATGAGAAGGACATCAAATAGAGGGAAGTATAGCAGAAGTTATTTCTGTGACGATAATTGTTTTAGACTGACATCCCAGTTGCACTTCAGTCAAATCAAGTCAGAAGAAAAGCCTGCAACAGTGCCACCCAGTGGCAAACTGAATAAGTTGCTCTTTTTCTCACAGTCAAGTTTCTTAAATTGAGTTCTATAATCATAAAACTTCACGTTCAACATCCTTTGGGTCAACATGCAGTGTTAAACAAAGTAGTTAATTTACCAAATATAATATAAGAATTGTTTTAGGCGTTTTGTATCTTAATACATTATGTACATTAATTTTTGTCACTGAGGAATACAAAAATAAATGTTATAAAAGAAATATACAAATATTATGACATTTATGATGTAAAGAAGTATAAAATACATGTCTCCATATTCACAAACAGTACTTCTCTTCTGGATGTGTGGCCTTGGCATGTTGTACTGTATTCTGAATGACTGTGCATGTCTCACAGCAACATTCCCAAACTTGTAGTTTAATTTCATGTTTTCCTTTTGACTGCATTTCACTCACTGTTAGGGATCGAGGTAGATGAGGACAAAGTTCACAGAGAGCGTATGTGGAGGAGGGGGTGAAGGGGAGGAAGGTAAAAAAAAATGACCTTTGAGAGGAAAACAGCAGGTACAGTGCTGACACCAGACGGCTCAGAACACAGCGAGGGAGGAAAGACAAACAGAAGAAAATGAAAGCATATCCTCTATTAAGTCGAAGAGAGAAAAAAGCGTAATGAAGCTAAGAGCAGGGTGCTCTGTCTTTATGCGTGAGTGTATAACTGCGATGTGTGTTTGTGTGCGTATACGCGTGTAAGACAGTGTGTATTTGTTTGAAACCTGTCTCAGCGTTAGCGGGGCAAGGATCATCAGGACTGCAGTAATGGAGGGAGAGGAGAGAGGCGGGGGAGCCAAGCCCAAGCCCGGCCATCTGTCTGCACTCCAGGAGCAGCTCATCTGGGCCCTGCTGGGCTCAGGACTGTCCCGGGAGGTCCTCATCCAGGCTCTGGGGGAACTGGAGCAAGAAAGAGTCAATACTGGGGCAGAAAAGGGGGACAAGGGAGATGGGGAAAGCTCGGAAGAGGGAGAAATGGATTTTCCGCCCCCTATATTCAGGGAGTTGGAGAGGCTCCCTCCTGAGGAAGCAGCCAGACAGAGAGCTGAAGTGGACCAGCTGCTACAGTGAGTTTGTCTTACCTCGTCCTCTCCTGTACAAGACACAAGTCATTTACCTCTGTCCTAAATCCTCAACTTTGCTGTCCTTCGTCATGCAATCTTTTGCTTTCAACGGTCGGCGCTGCCTACAGAAATGACTCCTCTCCTTTGTGCCTTTTCCACTCTTTTTCAATTTTCTACTTCCTTTTGGTTTTTCCACCCTTTCAGCTCAACTTCCTCACCGCAAGTATGGCTCCGTAGAAACAATTCGGTTCTACCTGGTAACATCCCATCTATTCCTTTCTCCTTGGGTACTTCTGAAGTCTGGTGCCCCCTCTCCCCCCTTCCTCCCTCCTACTCCTGCTACCTCTCTCTGCGATCTCTGTCGGCCTCTGAGGCGAATTTAAAGGAGGGTTCCTCCTTTCCTAGTTACTAATTACCCACCCCGCCATTGTTCTCTGGCCATTTCTATCTCCTTAATGAATAAGCGACATGCCTGGGTTAAGATTAACAGAAAAACACTACCTGTGTGTGCTATTGACTGTGTGTCTACGTTTACACACTGTATAAACTGACGTTTCTACAGACAAAAGACCACATTTTATAACATTTATGCTACATGCTTCACCAAATATATATAAATAAGATAATGTACACTTAAAAGTATGTATGTTATAAACAGACTTTTAACGTAGTCTTTACACAATAAAGTAACAAATTACTGAAATAAATAAAAAATAATAAGATTTATATAAAAGATGTAACAAAAATGTATTTGATATGTCTAACTATACTACTATGTCTGCTGACACATATCAAGTGTATATTAAAGCAGGCACTAAAAAGATTCAGCCATTATTTTCAGGCCAGAGATGTGGACTTTGCCCTGCTGTTCTTCCTCTTATCTCTCTTTGTCAATATCCCTCCCTCCCTATACCTGGCCATGTCTGCCGTTAGTCTTCCTGTGCAGATTTTGTATGTGTTTGTCTGTGTACACTTTCTGAACGTGGTATGTTTCACAGGGAGGACCCGTGGCGTGTAGCAAAGCTAGTGAAAAGCTACATGCAGCAGCACAACCTACCTCAGAGAGAGGTGGTTGAGTCCACAGGTTTAAACCAGTCCCATCTCTCCCAGCACCTCAACAAGGGAACGCCCATGAAGAACCAGAAACGAGCTGCTCTCTACAGCTGGTACGTCAGGAAGAAGGGCGAGATTAGCCAGCGTGAGTACTCCACCTGCTGTGGACACTAAACCTACTTCAGCCTCGCTTATATTGTGACGATACAGGGTGTACTGTGCTTTGAATGTCTGTTCTCATTTTCATGGAAAAAAGTTCACCTGAATAAACAGTCCTAAGAACAGACTCTCAGAGGACATAACAGATGATTAAAGTATGTGACTAGTGTTTACAGATGAATTACCAGCATGTTTGTGTTTTTTGACACACCCTGCCCAACCAAAATCAAAGTAACGATGAGTAAAAGATGAATCCGAGGCATACACGGGAGTAGATTTATAACACACTACTGACCACCTGCTGCAGAGTTCACCAATGCCAGGCATGGGTTCGCCTCAGGGGAAGACCAAGGCGAAGACGTCAGGAAGGGACGCCGGAACAGGTTCAAATGGGGACCAGCCTCCCAGCAGATCCTTTTCCATGCCTACGAACGACAGAAGAACCCCAGCAAGGAAGAAAGAGAGGGCTTAGTGGAGGATTGTAATAGGTAAGGCACAAAAAATATTACCTCAAATGCGAATGAAACAAGCTCTCCCCATGTTCACTTACAGTGGTAAAGATGCAATGCTGTAGTTACTTTTTATTTATATTTTGGAAGTGTGTTTTTACTTCCTCGTTATGTTGACGACTCGTCTCTCCCTCAGAGCTGAGTGTCTTCAGAGAGGAGTGTCTCCCTCCCAGTTGGCAGGCCTGGGCTCCAACCTGGTGACCGAGGTACGGGTGTACAACTGGTTTGCCAACCGACGCAAAGAAGAGGCCTTTCGCCACAAGCTGGCACTGGACAGCCCTTATGCCCTCCAATCAACCAGTGCCTCCAGTCATACCCTTCCTCAAAGCCCCGTTCATGGTAACGCCCAAAACAACACTCGGGTCCAATTTGTCAATCATTTTTGTTTTGATTCTAGCTTGAAGCTGTTGTTACCAGACTCTGGCTGACTCTCTCTCAGGTATGAAGTACAGCCAGCAACTGACGTGTGACAACCTGGGCTCCGGGAGGGGGAGCAGTGGAGAGAGAGGCATGGGGGGGCGTCTGGTGGCCAGCCCTGACCAACTGGAACCCAGCCACACACTCCTCGAGGGACATCATCATAAATCAGTGAGACCGAACGTCCTCTACATACGTCTTTACATTTACATTTAGCAGACGCTCTTATCCAGAGCGACTTACAGTAAGTACAGGGACATTCCCCCCGAGGCAAGTAGGGTGAAGTGCCTTGCCCAAGGACACAACATAATTTTGGATGGCCAAGAATCGAACCGGCAACCTTCTGATTACGAGCCCGATTCCCTAACCGCTCAGCCACTTGACTCCCTTTACCAAACGTACTGTATCAACGTGCTCAAAATGTACCACTCCTCTCGTCTCAGGTATCAGGAGGCGGCTCCCTGCCCCCAGTAAGCACTCTCACCTCTCTGCACAGTCTCTCTGCCTCGTCCGTCCATCCGCCAGGACTCATCATGGCCTCTCTGCCTAGTGTCATGAGTCTGGGGGAGTCCTCTCTGCTCATAGGTGTGTGGCATCCCAAAGCCTTAAAGACAATAGTGTCAATAGTGTATAATCATGTCAATAGCCAATAACTGCAATGTCTAATAAGAACACATAATGGAGATATTTAGACTGTAATGAACAACGCTGTCTCTGTTGATTCCTCCTCAGGTCTGGCTTCCACACAATCTCAGACCGTACCTGTCATCAACAATGTGGGAAGCGGGTTCACCACCCTTCAGCCTATCTCCTTTCAGCAGCAGCTTCATTCCTCCGGTCAGCAGCCAATAGCGCAGCAGTTCTCAGGGCACATGGGTCACAGTCCTTTCATGGCAACCATGGCACAGCTCCCATGTCACAGTAAGGCAGCGAACAGACAGAACTTGTCATTCATCCGCATCATTTTGTGAATTTGCCGACCTCATTAGAAAACGAGAATGTCTGTTCTCAACTACAGTGTACAGCAAGTCGGACATGACCTCATACCCTCCGTCCAGTCTGTTGTCCCAGGCGATGGTCATCACTGACAGCAGCAGCCTGGGGACGCTGACCAGTCTTACTGCGGTCAGACAGGTACTGATGAACCTGTGTGGACGTGTGTGAGTGAGAGATATCATCCCTTTGATACCGTAAACAACCCAGTCAAGAAACAGCTAACGCATGTCTGTGCTTGTTAGATCCTAACCACAGACCCAGAGGAGCAGACGGATTCATCCACACAGGAGGAGTCCCTTCACCTACAGCCTCAGTCGCCCGTTCCAGGTACAGTACGGAACACCAGCCATCTCTTCAAGGGTGCATTTGATTCGTTTCCCCTTCCCCGTCAGTGATGTGAACGAGGCTTGCCTGTTTTTCAAGTTTCCTCTGGGAATTTACAGCTGTATCCTCCACCTCAGCCTGCCGAGGGCCATCAGCCTCATCTGCTCTCATCTCTGTCCACAGACATCAACTCATACATCCCAACACAGATGGTCTCCACAGCCCAGTGAATACTGTCGAGACGCCCTCGTGGGATGGAACAAAGATGCATGGGATGGACAACTACCTCTGCTATAATTCCAGAGAAACCACTGTAGTGTATGTTCAGTTTCATGTGGAAATGGTAAGGGACTCACTGCCAGTTCTCCAGATTAGAGGGTGCAGCCTTACTGCTAGAAAGATATGTGAAATATTTGCAGCACTTAATTCACTAAATAGTACAGAAAAAAAGTAGCAAACACAAATAATAATTTGCAAATATATTGTAATAAAAGCTCAAACTGAGAACCTGAAACTGGCATTATTAAGAGCAAGTGGACCAAAGGAATGCATTTGGTTGACCGCTGCCCCGTAATAACTAGGACAGCCTGCTCACATTCTATACTAATCTACAAAAGCATATCTTTGTATAGAATGAGATAAAGGTAGAACAATCAAACAACATCAACTCAGTCCACTTTTAAGAGGGCAAACATAGCAAGCACATCTGAACTGAAAAAGTACTTACAGCATACAATGCGTACATTACAGAAGTGATTATTATCTTACAACTCCAAGAAAACAACAATATGTACAGACATACAATAAGTGCAGAGTCCAGAAGGCCCTCCACATAAGGCTGCATTTTACTCATCGGCGGCTTCCTGTTTGGGTTTCTTTTTTCTCCTCCGTTTGACTTTCTGCTGTAAGCTCTCCATCTCCACACTCGTTGCCTCAACTTTGGTTTTAGCGTTAGGCGAGGGGCTTTCAGTGTCCAACTTTCCCTCAACATCTTCCAAGCACTCTTGTGAGGGTGGTTCTTTTTTCTTTTTCTTTGGGACAGGGCTGTTCTCCTCTGCCACAAGTTCTTCCAGACTTGTCTCCCCTTTCTTCTTCTTCTTCTTCTTTTTCTTTGTGCATGTGGCCTGGATGGTGAGAAGGGAGGAGGACGACTCCGGCAGGGCAGACGCAAACCCAGCAGACAGGGATGATGGGGGGAAGAAGTCTGTGACGGGAACTGCTGCCTCTCTTAGTCTCATCTCCATCTCACTGTCACTGTCACTGCCGATTAAAAAAAAATCACGGTCAGTCAAAATATCGCAAGTGAGGATAGGGTTGGGGCACAGCACACTGGACCTGATCCGCCAAAAACAAAAGGAATCGGCCGAAAGGAATGTAAATACATCACCTGGAGCTTGGGATGGGGCGACGTCTTACAGGAGGTTGTTCATCCATCTCTTGCCCTGGGATGGATGTGGTGAACAGCCGAAAGCCTTCGAGCACTGAGCAAATACAGTTCATTAAACTGAATGAATGACTAGGGCATATAACATCCACGTGTAATCAATGATTGAGTGTGTTTAATGTAGTTTACCTTCTTCGTTGCTTTCACATGCATCTGTATGTGAAATTGTTTCAACAGATATCTCTGAAATACAACTGAGCACCACATTGCATGTTAACGATTGCGTGTATTAAAACAACAATTCAACAGGTGTAAAGATTACTTGACAATGATGAGTAACTTATCCATTACAGCAGAATACATACCGATCAAGCATCGATCCTAATTTCTTCGCAACATGTTCTCGGAACTCCGGGGACGTCTGAAGCTCGTTTCCATCATGCTCATGTTGAGATACAATAACGCTGTGATTGACAAAACACCCGGAAACAAGAAATGAAAACGAGACAAGCATAGCTACATAACTAGGTGCTGACACTTTATGGGATCTGATGAAACTTTATAGCAAAAACTCACCGGCGTGATTGCATTTCATCGCTCTTTCCACCTATCAAATCCAGATACATGAACATAACATTGTTGACTAGCAAGCTTGCACATTTTTACTACAAACCAACTTCATTATCTCGTTAACGGCATGTCTGCACAGGACAGTACCGTACAGAACTAGCCAACTGGTTAAGGCTAAGCTCAAGTTGGCTAGCTAACATTAGCCAGTAGCCAACATTAGATCCGATACATGATTTAGGGCATTGTTAAGATACCTGAAGAGTTTGTGCCATTAGTTCCACCTGTCTGAAAAGTCCATGCGGCTTCCTTGAATTTCTCAAGATCTTCATCCTCACTACTTGAGTCTTGACATACCATATTGTCGATGGGAGCTAACATGATAATCGAAAAGGCACATGTATGCTGACTGAGGCTTATGGGTAATGAAGTTTTTCAGTGGAACGAATATCAGGCGTAAGTACACGGTGGAAGAAAAGTGTTTGTAACTAAATATTAATCAGTGTTAATTAGCTGAAAAGAGAAAAACATTGCATCTAATGTATTATTATTTATTTATTTGTCCCTATCTTTAAAACAAGCGCATAGGACTGAATGTCTAGTTCTTACCAGTCAGATCTGTACAAAACCACAAGGAAGTCAGATATCAAATGCCAATCCATTACATTGCTCCTAAAATTATATAGAAAAAAAAGCAAAAGGCAGAGAAGCTGCAGTAACTATGACTGAAATCTCACATAAGTCTCTCAGGTGCACATTTATATCTTGGGTCATAAAATACATTTTTTAAGATCAAAATGGGTTCAATGTGCAATTGATTTCCATCTTAACAGAAAAAAAATTACAAGGCCAGACTCAACAATAATAATATAATCAGTAGCAATCATGTTATTTCTGCTTTTTCCAAATAATGCTTTTGAAGGGCAAATCAGAGCAGTATACAAGTGACTGTTTCTCCTCCAGCAACAGTTAAGAAAATGCTAATTACACCACGTACTCTAAGTCATATCAAAAACATTCATATTTAACTTATTCCCCCCCCCCAATCTATTTTCAGAGACAGTTTGGAGAGACACAGGAAAGCAGAGGGGGATAGGGGAACACCCCAGGGAAGAATCAAACCCAGGCCCCTGCATTAAGGCCTTAGCCTTAGTGGTACATGCTCTTACCCGGCAAGCAGCCTGGAAACACATTCATCAAAGGCGTTTAGAATTATCATACTTTGGCTTGCAGTCAAAACGACACCCTCTGCAACTTCCCTTGGGAGAGTCTGAGAATATTATGTTGTCGTAAATGGACATTTCATACCAGATAGGTAGTTATCATAAACCGCCAATCTGGTTATGACAAACTTTGCTCGTGAAAAAATGAAGCCCTATTAAAGTGATCAGTTGGACCTACCAGGGAAATTCTCCTTCAAACACAATCAGGTGGCTTCTAAGGTTGAGCAATCTGAATACAAGGCACGAGAGGCGTGACTTCACATATTGTTGGGAGACTCATAACCACCCCTGTGAGAACAAACCCACGTTATTACAATGAGTGGCACCCAATGGGTTAACTGCGTACAGAGTTGAAAATGTGCCTGAGGTCTCCTTTTCTTTGTAGTCCATAAATTACAGAAAGAAAATGAGAAATGATACCATATGCTCTGCAGGGCAGTATGGTGACAGACTTATGCTATCAATTCATATAACAGAAGGCAGAATGTTAGGCAATTAACTTAGATACGAGAGAGAAAAGAGAAAAACAAGCAAAAATCCTATGAAAAAATATAAGCTTAGGTTTCCAATGAGTCCCAAACATAGAAAGGCATGAAAGTGTAACTTCTTGTGAAAGTAGATGGTTCTGTTTCTTCATTTCTGGTCATAGTGAAGTTTATTGGAATGTCTGTGAAGAATACACTTCTGTTCCCAAAAGATCCTGGGGAAATCCCCCTATGTTAAATTGCACACAATAATCTATTTTTCCTTATATTACTGCCCACCATTGTAGGCATAGTCTGCCTTGTTGTGCATGATCATTTTGTTGTCCACAAAGTAGAAGCTGTCTGACCTGGTCTCATACGGATGTTCCACCATTCGCTTTACTAGAGAGAATTGAAGACAGAAAAATAACAGCGGTCAGAAGCAAATCATGCTTCTGCTACCTTGTTCTATCTAAGTTACAGGCAGTATAATTAATTCAGTTATAATATAACAAGAGTGTGTTGTCGATTGAGTTATTTAGATATACAGAAACATTACTTCTTGCTAACTTACTCAAAACTACAAACAAAATAACAAATGTGCTTGTTGATGACCAGGACAGATGCAATACTATCACTCACTTAGATCCTCTGGGAGTTGGGGGAACTCATATATGTGTTCGCACGTGTTGCGGCTGTTAGGGATGCAGAAGCCAAAGTCAAAGTCAAAGTTCTTCAGAAGGCGCTCTTGGAAATAGTGCCTCTCGATCATGCGAAAGCTGTTAACAGGCCGATCTCCCACGGTGAACTCCACTCTAAGAGTTGGACAGGAAAAACAGCATAAGTCACACATACCCGCTTCCTCTCTATCTGCTAACCAGTCATTTTATTCCGCCAACTTACGTTGCACCAACAGTCCGCAGTCTAAGAAAGGCAGGTGTGAACTGATAGCGCACAAAGCGTCCAGCGCTAGTGTCTCCATCTCCATTCTCCTCCTCATCCTCTTCAGTGTCTAGTAAAAATAATAGGTTAGATCATTAAGAAAGTCTAAAAGCAATGTATCTGTCTTCATATTTACACAAGACTGGATGCTGGAACTCAAATAAATATAATTTGGTTTGGTTATCATCCATATGCATGGCTTATTGAGTATATAAAATATATTTTGACGTATTTTACACCATTAACTTTTCCCAAGACCTATAAAAGTTAAATGGAGTCCCAACATGCATTTACTGCACTGACAATTACATAAAAAGAATAGCGGACAGTTAACATTACCACAGTTGTGAGGTTTTGCAATCTCAAAGAGCACCGTCCCTGTCTCAAGATCTCGGATCTTGAAACGTGTGAAGTCAATATTGTAGACATTGTCTTCTGGTTTACAAAGATAATCTGGAAGAGAGAAATGCATGCTACAGTTACGTATGTGCAAGACACAATACAGCTCACGTTAAGCGAGCGAATATAACCTATTAGAGCTAGTATAAGTACCTAGCAAACATACTAGTTTTAGATGATTAGATCTCGCTATGCTGTTACGTATTTAGATAGTTAAAACACTAGAATTGCTTTCTTAAATCTACAGCAGCAACACAATATAGTTGACAATAATGCCCAGGTAATATAGCAGTCAATCAGCTAATAGTACTGTTGCTAGGCTAACTAACTTATCTACAGACAGTAGCTCGTCTTTAGCTACTGAAGTAGCTGTTGACGATGGACTGGATAGAACTAAACAGACAGATCTAGCTAGCTAGTACTTAATATTCCAGTAAGTCACATACCCTGAGTGACATTCCGCAGACCCAGGACTTGGTCTGGTGTGATGTCTTTTCCAAGCGCCCTGAGTTCATCCTCTGTAACAACAGGCCTCTTTTCAGCTTGATTTCGTCGCGATGTGAGCCTCTTTAGCATACTTCCACCAACCTTACGTTCCCTCGAATTTGCAGCTGGACCGATATCTGTGTCTGTTGGTGCTTTGACTGTGGCAGCTGTCTTGTTTCGAGAGTTAAGGCCGCTCATTTCAGCTAGCCTAGTTAACTAGTTGCTAGCTATGGTTATTTTGAGTGACTGCGTTGATAATAATGTACAGGTATCTGCGCTTTCTGGCTACTAGCTTTAGTGATAGCTTCAAGATGGCGTATAGCGTCTCTATGACGAAGCTTGGGACAAGTGTGCCTGTAAACGCTCTGAGTTGCCATAGTTACCAGGAGTGCACTCACAAGAAGGGAGCCAGCCTGAAACTAAGCACAGAGAAAGTATAAAGCAACTCATCTTAGCTGAGAACGTAGAAAAGAGGCAAGACTTTGATTATGTTCACCCCACTTTTGGATACGGATAATGATATTACGTTTTTCAATGGTTTTTGAGCAGAATTTGCTCATGGTAGAAAATTATAGGATGGGTTTGGCATTCCTGTTGAGCAGGCCTTACTAGTAGGCCTACAATACAATCAGTTGTTGGCGGTTGGAACTAGTGGTTGAAACTAACATACTGCCACTTGGACAAAAGCTGGGTCTGATTGTCAGGTGATGCCTCAGGCCCAGGAGCCAAAGGGGAATCCATTCAGCAAATCACAACAAACACAGTTAGATAAAATAGCACATTTATTAAAAAGAGAGCATTTATCAGCAGTTCCCACTATGAAGATGTTCCACTATTAAGAGCCACAACTCAGAAAGGACAGGGCATCTCAAATGCTTTCAGTCCACTTTCTGCTGCCTGTAGCCCTCATGGGTGAATTAAATCAATAAGTAGAGTAGGATTCCTTATCGACCTTGATCGCTTTGTCTCTCACACACTCACACAATAGTCATATGGTGTGATTTACTTTCCCATGTGTAGTTTTTTCTATACCACTGTGGGGGACAATGCTAGAGAACATAATCAAATAAATTCAAGACTAGGCAACATGACAGCAAGTCTTTGGTTCTTATTTGAGGTGAACTAATGTAAGGTTGGGAATTAAGCACACCAAGATGTTAGGGGGAAAACAATGTACCGTGCAATGAAGTGAACAAGCACAACAAATAAGAAACATCAAAGCGGATGATGGTAAAGCACAAATGTATTCAAAATCAAGGCAACAAGGACTCAAATCAAAACACAAAACACATAAATGACCAAAATATACTGTTAACAAATAAACCAGTGAGTGCAAAACTTCACACCAATAAAACATCATGGTAAAACAAAATCCTGAGGAAAAATAAAGACATAAATCCATCTATCTTCAAAATATCTCCAGATTAGCCCCCAATCTCCTATTTAAATTATACAAAATAAAATGTAAAAACCCCATATTCTCAAACTCATGTCATTTGTCTTTCTGACAGTCTGGGTCTGCCCGGCTGCCCATTAAGTCCTTCTACTTTTACTGTGTACCAACAACCATTCAACCCAAGCAGAAAGGCCACATTTCTTCTTTATACCAGCAAACAATTAAAAACCCTAACATATTCATAATTACAATCAGAACAAAACTCTGATGAACAATAACCGTTGCCACATAATTAGAGTGACAGTGTACCTTATATACACACGCAATTGTGTAACATTTCTGATTCGCCAAAAACAATGTTTGGACTTTGGTGATGAATTACATTTTTTAAAAAAATTTTTTTTTTTTTTTAAGAATAAAGGTGCATCTATTTGGCTATTAAATATTTGAACTTCTTGTTCACAAAATGACAAACGAACCAAAAACACAACCATAAACTGACCAGCAAAAATCTTAACTTCTGTATTGTCCATTCCACCAGCATATAAGAGGGCCAACACCTAGGGAGTGAGAGGGGATTCACAAACCTGAATCACCCTTTACATGTCAAGTTTTTAAACAACTGTCAAACAGGTAGAGGGACTGGTAAAGTTTCAGACATACCAGTAGAACTGGTTTAATGAGCTAGTGGAACAGGGAAGGTTTGACATGCCCCTTGTTCTTGGAGAAGAGATTCTTGGAGTACTGACACAGAGGTAAAGGGACACACAATTAAACGCAAGCATGAAACTGCAGACTTCCAGACCTACCACGAGGAAACAAAAAGGTCAATTTCAAACGACTCTTTAAGACAATTTAGAAATGAAGGAAGGGCTGCTGAAACCACCAACCTAAACTAAATCTAGACTAACATTTCTGGACTGAACAAATTTTGCACAAGCCCTTGGAGTTTCTACAAACTGGTGCATAGCAAATATAGATACACAATTAAAAGTCCCAAGTTTTTATGTATTTTTTTTATCAGCTGGGGATCAAAATGCGGATTCACATCCAAGCAGAAATACTTTTGACACAGAAACATTTGGGCCCTTTCTGGTTTTTACTCATGACACAAACCTGAGTGGGTTGACAATGTTAGATTCTTTTTTTTTTCCCTCTCACCTGTTCACCTATTATTTCTTCACTACAGCACCAATGGCCTGACTTCAAAGGAAAATTCACTACAGCAAAAACATAGGCATATCAATGTGTTATAAATGGTGACGTAGGCAAAGTATTGTAAAGAAATAAAATGCAACAAAAACACTCTTTGGTGAAATAAAATAAGGCATGCACAGTTGTAGTCAGTCGAAAAGGCAATTAACATGACAGCAGACTAATGATGTTTGTCTCTAAGATAATTTATGTCAGGATTCAGATAAGGAATTTGTACCAATCCACTAATACTGGTTAAGTTACTGTGTCTCTCAAAGCAACACAGGCATTAAAATTGGAGGGCAGGTCCTTAAAAGGATTTCACATCTCTTACCCTGTTATTTAGCCCCATGTTCTACTACTGAAATGAGAGAATATAATAAGATTCTCCTATTGAGGTACTAATGAAAATCTTAAGCAAATTATTTATATAGATTTGTGAGAATGCTAAATTAGCGTTTTAAAAAAAATAGCATAAGTAGTCCATAAATGCAAAGACATGGCTGTGAGGCTAATATAAGTCATTGTTGAAATCATCAGCAAGTCATATTATCCTCAATAACTCCTGAAATAATGGCATAGCATCTGTATCAATTTAGCTTTCTACAATACTAGAATGTCTGAGGGCAAAAAATGTAATACTATCTTACCAAATTGGCAACTGTTTATCCGATGTCCACTAACAGCTTACATTACATAACTTTCTCCAGCAAAATTAATTCCCAACCTTTACATAAAAAAAGGAAAATCTATCATTTTTGGGGTGTCATCACCTACTGAAAAATATTCAACCAAATGTTGAGTGCATCTACTGTAGATCAGAATAGCAGCTTTTCTTTCTTTGCAATTAAACCACACCCAATCAAATTGAAATGCACACAAATCAAAACATATGTGTTTGTACAGGAGGGACTGTGGCCAGTTGCTCATTAACTACTCATCAACCTTAGCACAGTGATGCTGTTATAATCCTGTCCTGGGTTGAGGAGTCCAAACTCATGTCTTGTGTTCGGTAAAATATAACATGTTCAAACAGAGTGCTAGATGTAAAACACACATACATGAACTCTTCATCGTATTCTCTCTACGCAACCTTTCAGTCAGTGTGGAAGGCGTTCCATAGTCAGTCTGCTCTGCATTCCATTTTAGTTGTCTCTCATTTGTCCTCTGTCACAAAGATTCTTCCCAAGGCTCTTCTGTTCTTTCTTGTCTGCGTGCCTTTTCCTGTGTCTACTGTTGTTTTGTCCCCCCGCCCCCCCCCCACCCCTACCCCAATCTTCACAGTCTCATGTCCATCAGGCTCCCCTGTTGTCCCCTCCATCTCATGTTCTCACAGTCGACAAAGGCAGAAGAGTGTGGGTATAAACACCCCAAACGCCACCAGGATAGGGAACATGAGGCTGCTATTATCAGCAGCATATGGGTTTGGTGTTCGGGGTCCTGACTGGACCCTGTACTTAGGAGCTGCTGAGGCAGTCTTCTTACCGCCCTCCTCTCCTCCCTCGGGTTCTTCCTCCTCGTCTTCCTCCTCTTCACGTTTTTCCAGCCCAGGGTGAGGTTGCAGTTTTGGTACATCTGAATTTGAGGAAGACAACAACAACAAAAAATGCAGGTGAAGAATGAACCGGAGATGTGGTTGAGTTTGTATCATCCAATGCAAGGATTATTGTGTAGTGATAATTGTGTAGGGATATGGGTGTAAAATAAGAGTGGATATTGCTGTTGAGAATGTTAATGCTCACCCTCCGATGTCCCCTTCATCACGTAGAGAGCACAGACCTTGGGGTTGTCATAATAACCCTGAAAAACATTGAAGGGCAGGTTATCACTTGAAAGTTGAGATAACAAATTGAGGCATGTCAAAATGAAGTGAGTGTGGTCATAACCCTCTGTCTAAAAATAATTAGACCCCAAGTCTTTAGAATACACTTCATATAAGAAATAAATACAGTGGTTTTTCATATGGGAATTAAAAGTCAAATGCTGTGTAATTAAAGTAACTTACCTTGACAAACTCCACATTGAGCTTGCCATTGAAGGTGGACACTCCCCCCTTAACACTCAACTTTCCACGGTGTATGGAGAAGGAGACTATCTCGTCATGAGCTGTACTGTGACCCACCCTCTCAAAAATATCCAGGTCTTTCACCACCGTATGGCCATTGAGACGAACATCAAATACCTAATCAAATCACAACGTCAGACAGGACACAATTTAGAACATAGAAAATGATATGTGATATCTGATGACAGGAACTAAGACTGAGTTGGGGAAGAGAAAGTTGCAGTACCTTCTGTTGAGACTGGGCAAAGTACACCTCTGAATACTTCATGACAAGTATATAGTCCCCTTCCTCTCGTATTGGCACCTCATATCCAAATGTATCCTCATTGTAGCGCTCTGTCTGATAGAGAACCTGGTCCTCTGGACTAGAGCGTAGTATGGGCAATCGTAACCCATAATCTGAAGCTAGGGCGAAATAAAAAAGATTAATATAGAAAATTAAAAGGCATTTAAGTCCATCATGCACCCCAAACGCATTACATACCACACAAAAACAAAGATATTTAAAACATATGTGCACAGTGAATTAATTTAGCTAAGATTTAAACCGTGAGTTTACACACGTGTCAGGTTTTCGGTTGACTGGTCAATAGATAGCCCTATGCTGATTCTTCAATGGGTTGGGTTTAAATGCGGAAGTAAAAATCATGCCTCAGCTACACACTTCCAACTGGAATCAGCAGGAAAGAAATTGACATGAAAAATTGTCCTTACCTTTCCCAACCTTTCCTTCCAAAGGATCTTTCTTGTAATGAATACCATGCATGTCCGTGTGCGCTTCCCCGCCAGCATTTACTGCCCAAATAACTCGTTCAGCTAGACTAGGGCCCCCACCGTTGGCCCAACACTGTTCAGCCAGCAGCGACACCACTGCCGCGACCAGCCCGGCGACCAATGGCACCGTGACCCGCCGCATTGCCATACACTGCTGGACAAGCAAACACACACCAGTTGGTCCGATGACTGTGTGAAGGAAGGCATCAATAGTTAATGAGACAGTGAGCTGACTGGCATAACTAGCTTGCAAGCCAGCTAGCTCTATATACACGACAACATAGCCAAAACCCTCCCACTATTCCCTAGATAAGGCAGTCAAATATATATAGCTAGCTAGCTTTTTGCAGGCTCTAGCTAATTCCACGATTCACAAAGAACCAACTAAGCATTGCATTAACAGATTTACAATGAAAATGACAAATACTGCTACGAAATACGAATTATTGACAAAATAACTGGCCCCATTGGTCTGTCCATTTGGTAATTTAGGAACACACTTGGCTAGAAGTGGCTAGCAGGCTTGCTAACGATACCTGTCAGACAGAATTAGTTCATCTATCCTGGATTTGCTTTCTATTCTGCAGAATACTAGTTTTTGCTTAAAAGTGGAACTTGCCTCTGTTGCCTAGTCCTGCAAATGTATATAAAATCTTCTACAATCTAAAGTGCAGAAATCGTTGACAGCAAATGCGGTTGACTGACGTTGACTTCATACAATGTGCATAGAAAGCTGCTGGAGCGGCTGGTGAGGAAGGTGTGACCGAACGTGCTAGTTTTGTGTTGTGTCAGTCAAAATGAGATCTGTCCAATCGGCGCATACTTGCAATTTTCTATTTGTGGTTCTGTTATATTCTTTTACACATGCTAGTGATAATCAATATCACACAGTACATCAAAATACTGGCATAATTATATTTTATTCTAAACATAAGTATTCGCTAGATAAAAAGTAAACGTAATCCGAAATCAATCATAAACTGATGAACTGAAGACGAATAGGGCTGATGTTACAGGTGTAGTCAAGTTTGACTGAGAGGGACGTTGTTCTGCTGGCAAAATGCGGAAGACAGATACACACGTTTCCTCTTGCGGGGAGTTCTCTATTTTAATTCTAATGCATATCCCCAACCAGCCACTCATGTACATGTACAAATACAAATATCACGAAACATATCGATGAATAACAAATACGCATTCTTACAATGTAATTTGAATCCTGTCTGATGGACCTAAAAATATATATATTTTACAAAATATCCTTTTTCTTAAGTGGTTTAAGCTACTGACAGTTCATCTCATGACAGGTAAAAAATAGATTGACAATCGGTATCTGGGTAGAACTATTGAATGATAATGCATAACCAATCAATAGACTACTTATATAAATGTATATGAATTATTAAATATATCGTGATTTTAGCGAAATACCTAAACATAGTCGGATTGTAATCCACATCTATCTCGACACCCCTCAAAGTAGATGTTTGGTATGTCTTAAAATATTGTCCAATCACGAGAGTCCAACGCAGCGCGTTCACGAGGTGCGCTCTAGATTTACCAAAAGAATGAATGAACCAAACGTTGTCATGGTAACGTCTTAAACCCGTTGCCTAAAGTAATTTTTTCTTTGCAGTCACAGGTTACTGACACCTTAAAAAAACAGCAATCAGTAATTGTTGTAGGCATCTCACAAAATTGACATGCGAACAATTCGCTACATCTGAGTTGCTCCCACTGTTAATGAGATCTGTTATACGTAGACTAGTTACAGTCGTGCTAGCTGACTAGGCTACTGTAGCGCTAGTTACTATATATTAGACCTACAGTACTGTACGCAGTAGTAGTCTAGCTAGACAAGTAAGCTAGGTAGCTACTAACAAAACCATTGCAAATAGGCATAAGTACATTTGTTTGATTTAAATTCAATCCAGCCACCGCAAGGTGGTGCCCTACATGTTTTTAAACATGGTTTTGCTCATATCAAGATATCGGACTCGATGTTCGTGTACTTGTAGGCTGAAGCAGTTGCCATGCCAACCTGTACTAGCCAGACTCTGAACCAAAGGCACACTGGAAGTAGTTATGATTGTATGTAAAACATTCACAGTGTAAACATTGTAAAAAAAAATGTTTTATGAGTTTATGGGAATAAAGAAGGAGGTGATGGGGGACTCAGTGAATTATATCTAATAGCAGTTGTCCTTTTATTGTAAGTCACATTTCATATTTTACATTAATCATTCAACAGTGAGATACAGAAACTCAAAATATGGATCTACATGGCTTTTATTCAAATTAAATGTATCTTTGGCATGCACAGAAATAGCAAAGATGAACACTTACTGTATCTACAATCTTACTAGGCCACTGCATATATGAAAAAACACACCTAACCCTAAAAAAATCTAACAAAAGGTTTCTCAGCTGTTTTTTGTAGTATTAGGTGTCCTTAATAACATACTAAAAGTTTACCAAAGTTTGACCACTAGAAAGGTGTAATTTTCAAGATGGCGTCCAAGATGGGCTGGAAGCCCTTAAAATATCCTAACTCCTTCGTTATTTGACCTAGCCAAGTAATCTTGGTGTCTAACCCCATGTTTTCTGGGTCTATGAATCCATTGGACTTGTCTAAATTGCACTGACATGATTACATACTTATGGAATACATGATTTTGTGAGATTACTGTAAGGTTTTATCTTTGTTTGGGGTGAACCCGAGATGTAAACGATTTAGCATACGTCATGTAACTCCTACTCAGTACGTGTTTTTGGACACATAGTCTTTTTTTGCTAAAACATAGACTTGACATTCAATGTAAAAGTTAATTCTGAATTAGCCTGAACAGAGGCCTGTACGTGAACTCTCCAAAATGGTCACTCATTTCAATTTGAATAAGGTAATACATGCATCCTAAATGTATATAGGTGAAATTATACTAAACCCAACAAAACTAAATTCACAATTTTCAGCAATTCAGAAGATGGTGGAAGAGAATACTGACATTTGATATTGCTTGCCTCATTGAAATGTTGTTGGCAGCACAGTGTATACCATTTTGCTCAAACAAAATTCATCCTTGACTACGTAAACCACCCACCCCACCCCCCACCCCTCCTCCCTGGGAACAGTCATTTTCCCGCAGTCTTGCAACAGGAGGGGCTCCACCATCAAAGTTGCCCAAGACTGAATCATTGAACCTGCTTTGCTGTTCCAACGGTTCCTGATCATGTCAAAAACTGAAGTTTTCACTGGAAGATGTAATGAGCTATGAACTCATTTCCTGCAGCCCTGTTCGAAGGAAAGGACATCTTCAGTATAGCCAACAAGCCCCAACTAGCGCAGGCAGTCACTGAGTTCTCAAGCAAGAAATCTAACAAAACTGTCCTGGATTCCATCCCACCAACTGAGCGTTATGTCCTTGCTGGCGGCTCCCTGGTTCATCGCTTGTCATGGAAAAAGGGTGACAGTTACGGTGCCATTGCACAGTCATATGCAGACTTTACCATACGCCATTATGGTAAAGCAAAAGTTGTTTTTGAAGTTATAGCGAAGGTCCTTCCATTAAAGACAATACGCATCAGAGACACTCACCCCATCGTTAACTTCAATGCAGAGACTGAGTTTGTGGGAAGAAAGGATGATTTTCTTTTCAGATCTTGCAACAAACAAGGACTTATCAATCTTATGACCGAGGAGCTGGAGAAGGGCTGCACTGTTATCAATGCATCAGGTGATGCTGACGTGGACATTGTTAAAGCTGCAGTCAAGGCCTCAGAACATCAGCCAACAACCTTGATAGGGGAGGATACAGACTTATTCTTCTCCTCTCCTCTACTACCTCTACAAAGCAACTAAAGTGTACAACATCAGTGAGTTGAAAAACGTCCTGGGTAGTGACTTGTGTTCCCAGTTGCTGTTTATTCATGCCTTCACAGGATGTGATACAACTTCCCGCATTTTTTGTGTTGGCAAACAGTCCAGAAACTTGAGAATGGTGAATCAATCATCCAGTCCTGTGCAAATGTGTTTCTGCTCCCACATCAAGCAAGGAATGTCATAGAGGACCATGGGACCAAGGCAGCAGTGTTGTTTGGCGGAAAGAGTACCGATTCACTTGCCTCTTTGCGCTACAACCTTTTTAGCAAGAACATTTATACAGCCAAATCATTTGTTACCCCAGAACATCTGCCTCCAACTGAGTCCTCAACCAAATACCACTGCCAAAGAGTTTACTTCCAGATCATGGTGTGGATTGGAAAGGTGGCACCCCTGTTTTGACTAATTTTACAGTACCACACAGTTCTAATGAATTTATTCTTTATTGGAATCAAAAGAATGGTTATGAACCACAGAAACCACCAACACTAGGCAAAATGATATGAGAAAGGAGAAATATGCAATTACTTAAGTAAAATTGTACTTACTTTCGCATAAATATGCTTGTAACCAATTGCTTTAATATATAATTGTACTTGTAATCACTTATCTATCATGCAAATATGCTCATTAAAATATTACATGGCCAAAACATGTATCAAGCACCAGTATTCCTGGTTTAGGAGGAATACGAAGGAGTAATGGTCATTTTAAGGACCTGACGGACGCCATTTTGAAAATGGGGCCTTTCTTGGAGTCAAACTTTGGTAAACTTTTAGGATGTTTTTAAGTACATCTGATAATACTGTAAACCACTGAGAAACCTTTTGTTAGAATTTTTTGGGGGTCAATCCATATTTGCAGCTGACTACACAGACAAAAACAATATTTCTCCAATTTGATTAAGAAGCATAAAATATCTCTTCAATTTTATATCTTCAATATAAAAAAACAAACAACATGCAGACAATTTTTCCAACTATACCAATAACCATACAGATGTAAAGAAACATGTACAAATCAACCATCAACAATGTCAATCAACACACACAAATGTGAGTGTAATGTACTCCTTAAGTTAACTTCTGTCCTCATAGCGTCAGATGTAAATTGCCTTTATGTGTAATGCTTTTGTCTCATACTTTCATGAGAGGGAATATGCAAATTAGGATGGCACATCACAGTATTTCATAAACTGCCAGGAGCCATTTTAAGAAATTAGGTGCAATGCTGCTCACTGGGTCTTTGGTTTAGCACCACGGGTCACATAGAGATAACCTTCAAGAAGCAGCAGCGTTTCATTTGATTTCCTACAGGATGTGTTGGCTAGAAGCAATACAAATACAGCTGAAAACATTGCTGTAAAAATACTGCATCCTCAACCATGTAAACACAAATGTTCATTCTTCATTCAATTTGTTCGCTCTCTCACTCATAGCAAGCTGAATAATCTGCATGGTAACACATACTCTAATATTTCTATTTAAATATGTAAATAAAATAAAAACAGCAGGCGACACATACTATGGGTTGTTCCTTTGCTGGGTCAGTGCAAACCACAGAAAAGAACTAAGATGGAGGTGTAAGTAGACAACGAGATAATACAAATACTTTATTAATTATATTCTTAAAAAAGCAGAACATAAGAGAAAGCAATATAAAGAAATGCAAGAAATGATATTTCTGAGACTTGACCCACAATTGTAGTTTGCTTATTGCTCATTTCCTCCCAAAAAACGAAACAAAACAAAACAGTGGACAGTTACAGATGGTTTAAAGTGCAGATCCCATAGCTGGGTCAATCTGCTACAGTAGATTCTGTCTCAATGGGACAGTGGGTCCGTGGGTCAGTGTGTCCAGAGAGGTAAAGACTGTGATTCCAGTATTTCTCAGGTAAAGATGGCTCAGACTTTTAAGCATATCTCTTTTTGGCTCAGTAGATGATGACAGAAGCGTGGAGGTTCACATTCAATATGAATAACTTGAGGTTGTATATACCACCCACTCCCTCTCAGCGAGACATCATTCGGACAAACTCTGCGAGAACAGGAAGTGAGATTTCTGATTTAGAATTTAAATATAATGATTGAATAATATGAAATGAAAATGAATATAATGAAAATGAATAATATTTTTTTTTCTTAATTTCATCGTATTAAGATGATTCCATTTGCACCTGCAGTGTCTTTTAACTAACTTAATGTCACCCCATTTAAGGTGGTTTTATTACACAATCAAGAATGATTCCAAAAAAACATTTAAGTGCCAAACAAATTGGGGCTTACCTTCAAAGTCAACATGCCCATCCCCATTCAAATCAATATCCCTAAGGATATCCTCCAAATCCCTGTTACCAACCTACAGTATTGGAATAAGACATGTATGGGCATATTTGAGTACATCAGAAAAAGTATTGAATACAATCATTAATAATTTCAGTAATATAATGACTATAATATATATATTTATTATTATTATTATTTATTTTTTATGTCATTTTCACTTCTGGTCTTATTTGTATTTCTGGTAGAGGGCTTCAGTATCATAACACACCTGTTGGCCAAGCAACTTCTTCATAGCCTCTCTGAGCTCTGCTGTGCTAATCGCTCCATCCCCATTGGTGTCAAACTGAGAAGAGCAGAGGGAGGTCAAGAAGAGGCTTGAGCGAGACAGAACTATCTCTCTTTATCACTGTTATTTCCTTACCTCTTTAAATGCATCCTTCAGCTCTTTCACACCAATCATGTCTGCAGTTTCAGCAAGAAGTTTTGGACCCATTAACTCCACAAAGTCCTCGAAATCAACATGTCCCCCCACTTCAGAAAAACAAAAAGGATGTGATACAATAAAAGGGCATGTACTTGCAAGGTGCATGAATGGCAATACATGTTTTACTATGTAAACGAAACAGCAATGTTTTCTACATGCTTACAGTTCATGTTGATCTGTTGGCTCAGTTCTATCAACTCCATCTCAGTGGGCATATATCCCATGGTTCTCATACAATTCCCAAGGTCTTTGCATCCAATGAAACCATCTTTGTCCTTATCAAACTCCTGAAACGCCTCGCGCAACTCTATGGAGTGTTAACAGAAACAGAAAGAACGTGAAAATCCGAGCCGGTTACACTTCTACTGTAGACAAAAAAAACACAAACAGGTTGGTTGAAACAACTTACCGTCTATCTCCTCAGGTCTAAGCTCTCTATCCTGATAAAAAGACACAAGGGACAGTATTAGTAGACCAAATCAGAATTAGACACGTTGGTAAAATTAAGCTCCATATAAGGATATCTTATCTCATAATTAGATTAAACCTCTAGTAAACACAAAGGCAATGGCTGTAGTGACCTCTGAATGTGAACCAGAAACTTCCTCCATGACAATCTTCTGTCGATACTGGTATAATTCAGACAAGGGAAGAACACTTTATAGTACTGTGTGATGCTACTGGAATGTTTTCAAACATATTAATAGATACACGGATACAAACCTTGCATAATGACAGAGTATACCGGGAAACAGGCCACATTGGAGTGCACAAAAGAATGTAACAGTGTTCTTTTTACAGCTCTAGCTTACAATGAGAACAACCTTTAAAGGATATGGAGCACAGATGGGAGACAGACATATTCCAGAACACTGAGGGGTTAACAGCAGGAGCAATGATCAGTGTAAACAGAATCATCTGTGATGTCAGGTCCTATGAACTGTGTCTGACCAGAAACGCTGACACAGTTAATTCACCCAAAGTAGCAACTCTGCCAGATCAACTTACCGAACAAACCATGCTAACATATGATTCATAAATCTATGGATCCATGAGAGAATCCTCTCTGACTGTCTCAACAGTCAAGATACAACATCCAAAAAACAAAGGATGTAAAAGCGTGATGCACTATTTCACTTATGATTATGCTCGGTTTCAGTATAATTTGTCACTGTCGTGTGTTAAGAGTATTTCAATTATTGACTGCTTTAAAGTATATGTGTTTCAGCCCAGACTTATGTACAGCCTGCCTGCTATCAGTCAGGCACTTGCGCACAAATATGCAGGCTTGCCCCAATAAGTTGTGCATGAGAGCGCAGTTTTGTGTAAGGGCCAAGAGGGGCTCCTGATTGGCCCCTTGACTCCCTCCCTGGCCCCTCTCCTCACAGCACTGCACCCCTCTGAGCCTCTTCTTATCACCCTGGGGCATCTTATCCAGGACACCCAAGAAGGTACAGGTGGGGGGAGGGGGGGCAGAGACAGTGTTAGAGACCCATAGCACACAGAAGCTTTGGGACAGAATGGACAAGAGAGATGAAATTGAGAAGGAATGTGTGTATTGGTGACTACAATGCAATAATGGTTGTTGTGTGCCGGATGTGCAATATTTTGACCTGTCGCTAATGCCATTTAGCAAATCTATTACATTGTTTATTAGCAGTCATTACTGTCAGTTGCTTTTATTACTTTTCATTTTCACTCATCTTAATGGAATAAACAACAGCTTTAGGATTCGGGTTAACACTGCCTCAAGCCTCCTCATTCACTTAAGTAATATTTTATCAAGATAAGTTATCATATGCAGTGCAGTTGCCTGACAAAGTCATGAAAGATGCAATGAAGTGTTTACTTACACTAGATTTAGTAGATGAACCCATGTATTACAGTGCATGGCTTATGAATTAATTAATTAATTAATCAATCTATGTTTAATCATTTAGTGAGATAAACATAGACTGAGTAAGAGAGAATGTGTGAAAGAGTTTGAGAAGGAGAGAGAGGGTGGGAGAGAGAATGAAAGAGAGAGACAGAGACATACAGCACACAACTGTTTTCACATCAATAAAAAAGTGTGTGGCCAACTTTCCACTCATTCATCATAACAGTTTACTGGATTCATTGTGTAGACTGTCACTTCAGATCTATACACTGTCAGACTTGGAGTAAACACACACAGGAGGAGAGAGAGAATAGCAAGTGGATGAGAGAACCCGGTGGGACAGAAGAGAACATAGAAAAGCATAGAAATGTGCTCGTTCTCAATTAAAGCAAATGTTACGTCAAACTACTGTATGGTTGTACACTGCCAAATACATTAGTTTAAAATACACACTTATACATTTAGATTATACTTAGATGTTATATAGATTCTATATTTATATAACGTAGCTGCAGACTGTGGTATATGTCAATACTGTTCAAATATTTAAGGCTGTACTATTTATCAAGCATTAAATATAATTGTTGGTAGGCTGAGAACTTGACCAACATGTTGATATCAACTGTAAAATATCTGAAGACTTAGCAATAACCGCTAAGATCACCCAAAACCAAACTTTGGAATTTACGACTTCTCTGTCAAACATGACAACAGACAAAGACATAAAATGGAAGGATTTAGAGAAAAAGAAGCACATGTGCCTCAAAGACCAGACCAAAAATAAACTTACCTTCTTGGAGATATTTTTAAGAGGTAATTTTATGCAGTTCCCCATGGCTAAGAAATTGTGTTCATATAGGAATTTAAAAAGACCACAAAGGCACTTTCCAAAGAGAGACTATGATTTGGGGCAGAGGATGGCTAACACAGAATTCAGACTGACCCATGTGTACAGAGGAAAGACAAGTGAGCTGTTCAATACCTGAAGTTAGAGTGAAAATGACAATAACCACAGAGATGGGTGGAAAAAGAGAAAGGTTGTGTTTGAGAAAGGGGGGTGGGGGGGAGGGGGCTGTGCAAGAAAGTAAGGGAAGGATGGGTCTGTACTGTTGATTGAGACGAGGTCACAGAGGGGAAGATATAGACAAACAGGAGGTGAGAGAGAGCGGGCAAGATAGGCAGTGCATTAAAAACCTATTCAAACCATCTTTTTATGCCAATAAGTGGGCTGAAAAAGCTATTTTGTTTGTCCTGTCACACATATGCTAACCGTCACATACAAGGATCTGTTAGGCCATGTCTGTTAAGGTGATCTGGTAATGTGTGTAAATGTGTCACTGGTGTTTTCCCTCTTTCATCCTCTCCATCACAGTTGTAAGAACGATCAAATTCATACTGAGCATGTGGTGTGACTACCACCCTGATTCACAGAAAAGAACATAATATAGAAATTAAACACATTCTTCAACCTTTTATCATGATGAAACCCTTCCAAGTAACCTTCAAAGGGTAATGAACCATCACCATCATAGCCTCAACCTTTTCATCAATTCATTAATAAATATCAAAACATGCAAATATCTTTTGTGACCACTTCAGAGTTTTTTCTTTTAATAAATGATATGCCAACCTCTTTTCAGCTTTTAATTATCGATGGAGACTAAATTAATTTTGTGTGTTTCTATTGATGAATCATAAAAAATGTCACAAGAACGTACAGCAGGAATACAACATGTTGATTGTTTGAGAGAAACCGTTTGGTTTACTGTGGTCTGTCATCCTACCTTTTGGTTAGGTGGTGCTAAAGTCACACGGTTAATTGCCAGAGCTTAACACTGGATTAAAATCTATAATTAATGCCATTGATTTCCCAAAGGCTCAGGGAGATATTTAATGAAGATGATTGCAGAACACAATGGAAAACATGACAGTTAAATCATGCACCTGTCATCAATAGACCATAGCCTATGCGTGTACACTTACACAGGTGCTATTAAGGGCTGATGGTCTACAATTATGTCATTCAGCTTCAATACTAATTATGTAGTCTACAGATTCTTTATGAAGTCATGTGTAGTCTAATTCTAAAAAAAAGTATGTCAACTTCAGTTAAATTCAGACGAATGCTGAACTAAAATGTATGGACACTTGAGAGCAAAATCATGAACTTTTGTGGCTCTTCATCTGGCAAGGCTCTTACCTGGCCATAGACCGAGTTGAGAATTGGGCGCAGATTAAAATCGGATGCTGAGGATGCTGCACTGGACCTCCGGGAACGGCGCGAAGATTTACTGGACAATGGGACCGGGGATGACGATGCTGAGGATGGGATGTTGGCATCTCCGCCAGTCAAAATGGCCTTGTGGTCCCTCGGTTCAAAGAAGGGCGCTGTGTCGTCGTTGCAGTCAGAGAATGACGGTGTTCTGGGAGGTAGATGAGTGGAATGGTGTGCAGGTGCGGGCCCGTCCCGAGTCGATTTTCTTCTGTGATGACGGTGTGAGTTTTGGGAAGATTTACAGCGTTCCCTTGATCTTTGGCTCACAGTTGGTTGCTCAGGAGAGTCATCCTTGGAGTGTGACACAGAGACATCAGGTGCGTGAGACCGGCTTTTACCCCGGGATGTTGCACTGTTCCGGTTACCGAGAAGGGATGGATGACACAGGGGTCTTCTTGCGCTAACGTCGCATTCGGCTGACCAGAAAGAATCCTCTGCAGTACTAGCCACGTGAGTAGCTGCCGGACGATGGTGATGGTGATGCCGGGGTTCTGTTGTGCAGTCAAGGAGGTGTGTCGGTCTCCTGCTAACCGCGGTAGATTTCAGCAGAGAGGTTGCAGATTCAGATTTTGGAAAGTAGCTCATAACTGCAGTCTTGTTTAGGCGTTGTTAATCAACGTTTTTACCGAGTAATTTCCCCGAATAGGCGAAATGCTGAGTCAGTAACATAATAGCTGCCTTCTGATCCGTCAGTGAAAGTTGCATTTTACCTCCTGATTGCACTATGGCCGCACCACTAGGGCGCGCGCAGACGCTAGTAACCAAATTCTGGGAGTGGACAATGTTCTTGTCGCGTCACCTTTTTTTTGTGCTAATGTGACCGTGCTTTAAATTTGGCACTACTCCCCATTAACAGGGAAAACATTAACTCAAGACCACGTCTTGGCGCATGACATAAAAAGCTCATATTGTGCAACCACCAACACGGTCTACTGTTGAAACAGACACATTTTCTATAATCTCAGTTTAGTCTGTAAGAATAAGTCCTCTTAAAATCTCGTTTCTAAAATATAAGAACCTGCAGAGGTCTACAGACTGACAAACATGGACAAACAAGTCACTGAATTTAAAACGAAAATCGGCCATTTATTAAATATATTGTTTAAAATCAGCACAATGATAATCTATGAAGGAATAATTACACAATACTGTTGGTATGATTTTAACGATCAATTATGTTAAATGTCACTAAACAATAGTAACACCACGTGAATTAACAATTAGAACATCAACTGATTTGAAATATTAACTAATTCCCACTTTCTGGTGAATAAAGAAAAAAGTACTATACTGTAAAAGCAGTTAAAGATAAATGAAATGCCATTTTAAACCCTTGTGGTTCTTAGTACATCAACCCTATTTACAGAAATACAAAGTTGATATCAAATCCAACCATATTACAACTATTTCTCAATTAGTAAATTTAACGAGTAACAAACATTTCTCCAGTGCAGCAACTGCACAGGATGCCTTGAGCAAATCATTTGACCTAAAATGTGCTTATCCAACCATGTTTTGTGAAAGCTGTATTGATTTTAAAAGGAGGACACAGTACACTTATCACACATGGGCAGGGATAATCACGCATTAAGGATTGTGTTTGTAAACATTTATGCAACATTTGACATTAGTTAGTCAAAGTCGTTAGCTGCTAAGAGAGGATACAGGGAGAAGTAAGGTTAGAAGACAACTGAGCATATATACACAGTGAGCTTGGGTACAGGTAGAGAAACTAAAGCTGTTTCCCATTCCCACTGTTCAATTCACACAACTTGCTCTCTGCTGTTTTCACACAATTACTCTCTGTCTCAGATGTTTTTTTCACTCACTCACTCATTCACTCACTCACTCACTCACTCCTCTTCTCCTCTCTTCTCAGCGTCCTGGAGTGAAAATGTAGTCCAAAGCCTGTCTCTCAGCAGCAGCCACATTAGGATGCCACAGGTCCACCATAAAGACAACTCTGGGACCATCCTCAGGACTCCCTGAAAACAGAGACGCCCAAAGTTGACAAACAGAACAAGCACTAACTAAACCCTTCCCGTTCTCCCCACTCACTCCTCTCAGCGAAACCCCATTTTAACAGCTTCTACAATGACAGCACAAAGCAAACTTTTTTCCCGCCACCAGCTCTCCCACAGACCTCACCCTCATGGAAGGCCCTGTGCAGGAACGAGTCGTCAAACAGCAGACAGCTGCCCTCAGACCAGCACTGTGGTTCGCCCCCAACCACCAGCTCACAAGCAGGGGGCACTTTGAGACCTGTGGAGGAAACACAGCAAAGGGTGATAGGCCATAAAATATGCCAACAGCTGGGGACATAATTACATAACATTACACCGCTCATGTAACACATCCATAGTGTATGTTTGAAAAAAGACTTAAGGTGCAAGCATAAACACTATAGAGCAATGCTCAGGTGCCTCTATCTATGCCAGTACTATTTTTGTAAACGGATGCAGCCCTCTGGGCAGCTCCTACTCTCACCTAGGTGGCAGCGCACTCTGACATTGGTCGGGCCGTAATGCTCCGCGATCAGAGCCCCGGGGGTGAGCACAGAGAAGCAGGCGTTCCCAAACACGTTGTTAGCGATGAAGGTGCGCAGCTGACCGAGCACTCGCCAGGCGCGGGGGCACCTCCGGGCGTTGAGGGCCAGTGGAGTGCCCTGGTTCACCAGGTAGAAGGTCCACCACTGTCCATGAGGGGTGGTGTTGGTTTTCCAGCCCGGAGGGAGGGCAGAGCCCGCCCTGGCAGGGGGGTGCTGGTAGATGTTCTCAAACTCAGCCAGCAGGGCGGGGAAGCTGCGCTCCAGCAGCTCTACATCGTGTTTCTGTGCGTCCCGGGAGAAGAAAGGTGCAGAGGGCAGGTCTGGGAGGAAAAACACTTCTGGTCTCTGGATGGTGGGCCGGCTGGTGAGGTAGCGGCCCTGGTCCCGCACCCCTTTGTGCACCCTCCCCATCCCGGACCAGGTGTAGCGCTTGGCGTAATCCTGCAAGCTGTGGTACAGCCTCTGGTTCAGACCCTCCCCAGTGTACGAGCAACGGAAACACTCTGTGGACTGGCAGTAGGCGAAGCCATTCTGCTCCTCCACGCCGGACACCTGCCTCCCCTTTCCCCTGCCACCGCCCTCTGGGCTCAGTAAGCCCCCCGCGGCCCCTCCCACCCGACTGGGCTCTGTGCTGTAGCCCCCACGCAGAGGGCTGGAGCTGTGCTCACGGCCCACCCTATAACAATACCATACGAAGAGCAACAGCAGACACATAGCTGTGCCAAAGGCACTGGACTCACACTCCCTCATGGACTGCATTCCACCAGCCACCATCTCCCTAACCCTCTCCAATGACCACTCCATCATAGAACCCTGTTGAGTTGGAGTTGTTTTTTGTGTTTTCTTTTTAACTGCAGTCGAAAAGGTCAGCGGGGGAAAAAAAACTTTCTTAACACTGATTTCGAATGACAAAATTCTCCCTTGGTTTCATGGAGCTCCTATCAGGCCCCCTGAGGTGTGAGTCTGACACTCTCAGACAGGACACACACACCCTGTTTCCGATCTTAACATTTTAGCACTCGAGGGGGCGATCCCTCTGCGGGGTGTGCGGTATTTGTGCGGCTCCCTTCGTCCGTCATTGGGGCGAATGCAGACAGACAGCCCACCTGAGGGAAGCTCTGTTCGGCATCAGGGGAAAGAAAAAGAGAGCAACAAAATGATATTAAAGACAAGCTTTTCATTATTAATGTAGCTAACATTACAACTGCAATCTGCATCGGTCCACCCCCCCCCCCAACCTTCCTCCTCACCCCACCCACACACCCCTGAGAAACACCTGCTGAAACCCACACACCACCCTGGACACGCACTGACTGCATTGGCTACACACACACACCGTACACACACAGTGAAGATGACATTTTGAAATTCAGCCCTCTAAACACACACAGGCTACACCTCCGCACTGCACTGTACAAAGCCATGAGTCATGAGCACATTGCTGCATTTAAACACCAGAATCGCTCTCACTATATAACCCTCTCTCAATATCTCCATCTCTTTAGCTCTCTCTCTTACACTCACACGATTACGCAAATGTGAATAGACAGTGATGGTATCCACCCACATGAACAAGTAGCCTAAAGCCTAAGAGCTTTGTAGGCTACACGTTGTATGTTGAAGTCATTTTTTGACAGCGTTGCTGACATCAAGTAAATTGGGATAAATAGGCTACATGATGTAAAAAAAAACATGCGACAAAAGCATCACCAACCAAATAATTATCTGTCACTGCAAGATGCTCCAACCGCAATCACGGCACGCACAAGTCAGACTGTAATAACATAAACAACTGCCAAGGAGAAAGAGAGAAACTTCCTTATTCAGCTCCTGCATATGCCACCGCACCAACAACGGTTTGGCTACTGCTTGGACAGAATCGTTGGGAACCCCCAGTCCAACAAGACGCTCCCACACATTCTTCCGCTCTGCCAGGTTCAATCATTTCTTCAAGAACTGCGCTGTTAATCATAAAGCATATGGGCCCATCCACAATGTCCATCTCTCTCTCTCTCTCTCTTTCTCTCTCCTTCTTTCCTCGTTCCTTGACACCCGCCAACTCTATTTCCCATAGCCTCCTCCATATCCCTGCCCAGAAAACCCATGCGCCTGCCTACACACAAACCGTAGTCGGTTTTATGGGCTACTAGTCGGCCATCAAGCTGTCTTCATAAACCCCGACAGATGCTATAGCTGTCGTAATATAAAGCACCAAAAATAATTATTCCAATAACATTCATTATTATAAGGATATTAATTCCAGCTATAATAATAATCAGGCCTAATAATAACACAGACATTGTTCAATCTCACCTATGTTTCATCTTTGTGGATCATAGGCTACATACTTGTCAAATGTCCAAGGTTCGCCTTTCTGCAGCAATAACCAGGTATAGTTGTCTATGACCGACGTCGTTCATGTTGCCCCATTCCGATAAACTAGGAAATCTGCGTTCACCGCGGTGCAACAGGAAGACAGTCGAAGAGAAAGGATTGACGGATATCACCAGCGCATCATAAAGTGGGCCTATTCGTATCTTTCATGAGGTTGTTTCAAGTCGCTGAACTACAATCGTCGAATTTACGAAACGATAAATGTTAACCAAGTCCCAGGTCATGCAGCTATCAAACTCGGAATCTCACTTGAAAGACTGCTCCAACAGAAGCAGCGCTTGTTGACTTCACCGTAAAACGACATTTCCCAGATTCATTGCTAATCTGAGCAGCGTCCAATCAGAATCAATGTGCCGCGAGTCCGGTGTTATAATGCAGCCACAAGCATTGAAATTATGGCAAATTACCTTTTTTTCTTTCTGGTCATGATCTGTTCGTGCACACACTACATATCACCCTGTTCAGAGGTTGCCTATGTTGTGGGATTGTTTGTCTTGTTTAAACAAACAAACAAACTGGTTTTTCAGATTAGGCTAATAGCCAGAAGTGTTCTCGACCAGGTGTAACTCCATTGCTCTAATCCCTCAACAGCTCCACCCACCACATATTATTATTTACTGTAGTTAAATAGGCCAGATAATTGCTGACATGACATGACTCACCAATTTATAGGATTTCTATCCCTCTCGCGCGCTCGTAGAGTCTGGTCCTTAAATTGTCTTAAGGGGGTGGAGATTTCTACCCATCTGTTCAGGGGAGGTCTGAGACTAGACTTTTTAGTTTTAGTGAGTGCCGCAGTGGGAATTGACGACTATGGCTAGATCAAAGGCTAGGTTATACACATGTTTGTCATTAACTGTATTATGCGTTATTATTATAATAGTTTGTATAGCTGTGTCTGTGAACCGCGGGTGTCCAGAGGAGGTGTATAAACACGCAGCCGTAGCTGCAGACTCAGAAACATGCTCAAAAGTTGGACGGTAAGTGTTCTGAATTTGTTGCGTTGGTTATTTTGATATAGGTCAAACTGTTTATAGGCTACTTAATTCCATTCAGACACGAGCGCAAAGAGCGCACAGGTTTAGCTTGAGGTGTGTGGTTTCAGTTATAGTTTGTTAGATTCAGTTATTAAACAATTAATTGAAAGGGTCTGTAATGCTCTTATGTGAGGTATAGCCTATTACCTTTAGGTGCACGTATACTGAACGACCCATTCATGATCTGGGGTAATGAAGAAGTAGACTATGTTTGTGCATTAAGTAACCTGATAAAAAGTCGGGAAACATTAACTTTTCCTATTGACAGAACCTTTCTAAATTGTTTCCAGAAACATCCTGCAGAAAGGAGGATCAGCAGTAGATGGAGCGATTGCGACGTTATTATGCACTTCTGCCATCCACCCACAGAGCATGGGCATCGGCGGGGGATCTATATTCACAGTGATGGATAGCAACGGTATGGGACGTAATTCATCAGCTCAAGTGAGAGATCCATGCTATAAACACTGCTGATTTAAACATGTATTTGGGTTATATAGGTGTTGTCAAGATCATTAATGCTCGAGAGCGTGTCCCTAAGAAGTTAACAACGGACTTACTGAGCGAATGTCCTCAAACAGGTAGGCACACCAAAATTCCGAGTTATTTTATCTTAGGGTGAAACAAAAGGTGTTTCAACTTGCAGTCTTCACAATATTTTTACTTACAGTCTGAAGCGCCTGCTCAGACCTGCCCACCCGCCCCCAAAGCCTCTTTGGGCCAGCTTCCATTTTATAGGCTCCAGTTTGTTTTGATGGCCACTGCCCATTTACCCTACTTCTCCAGTCATTGCCAGAGGCAGATGGTCTTCTTCTCTAGCCCTCCCCCTCCTCAGAACAGTCTGATCATATACTGACAAAACAAGAGCCCTGGTATGGCTAAAGCAATGACATAACGGAACATGCTGAGTTCAGAGCCAAGGCCCACACACAAAGAACAGTATTTGTTAAGCAAACTATTTCTCTTCTGTGATATGTAAAGTCTTCATGAGCTTGACTCAATATGCAAAATCCTGATCAGTATGGATGTGGAGAACGCTTTCATTATTTCCAGCTCTTAAACTTTCTGGCCCTCTGCTTATTTTCTTTCCAGGCAGCCTTTGGATTGGTGTGCCTGGTGAAATTCGTGGGTATGAACAAGCCCACCGACTATATGGGAAACTGCCCTGGGCCAGTCTCTTTCAACCCACTATCCAACTAGCTAGAGAGGGATTTCCTTTACCCCCAATCCTGGGACGTTTTGTCCCTTTAGCTGACAGGAACGACACACCAGCATTACGGTGAGACACACAGTATTTGTACTCCCAACATTTCAGCCTTCGTAAGGAAAGACTGGGATGGGGTTGGGTGACACGGTGGCATGTGTCATTTCTAGTTCGTACTCACTGTGATAATGTTCCCATTGGTATTGCTTTGTCTGATTTGTCTTTGCTTTGTCTTTGTTTCCCAGCCAGCTGTTTTCAGACAAGGATGGGAACATGCTAAAGGTTGGCGATACTCTGAAGTTTGAAAAACTAGCTGATACTTTGGAGGTCATTGCCAACCAAGGGGCAGATGCTTTTTATACAGGAAAAATCGCTGAAGATTTAGTCAGAGACATTAGAGAATCAGGTAAAGTACAAATTAATATTCTGAATCCCTTCCCTCTTCCATTCTGATAAGGCTGCCCCGCATAGTTATCGGATCTCCAGTGGACAAATCGATGTTGTGAAATAAAAAAAATCTATTGGAATCTGATTGAGCTGGAGCATGAATGTATTGAATTTCCCCCTTACTGCCTCTCAGGCGGGTCACTGACGATGGAAGACCTGCAGTCCTTTAAGGTCACAGTGACCGATGCATGGACTGTTCCCCTGGGAGAGTATACGATGCACCTCCCGCCACCCCCAGCAGGAGGCGCTATCCTCAGCCTCATTCTCAACATTATGAAAGGTTAGAGTTGCAACACCAAAGATCTAGAACCTTCCTACATGAATTTGGATCCGGACAGAACGAAGACATCCAGTTTGATCGCCTAATATTGTTTTGACCATTTAGGACAAAGCATCACCATGAGTGTATCCTACTGACAGACGATGCAATGTCGTTGCTAATTAGATACTGAAGACGCACAGCATCCTGACAGTTCAATCCGTGTTGATCTTTTCCTAATGTCATTGTCTGCAGGATACAATCTGGACGCCACCGCAGTGATGGGTGAGCAGAAGATCCTCACCTACCACCGCTACATCGAAGCATGCAAGTTTGCCAATGGACTCAGGAAATACATACGCGATCCTCAGTTCAACCCAGAGGGGGTACGTTTTTGTATAAATTGCTGGAGATGGCAAGGAAGTCTGTCTCCATCAAGGTCAATGCCAAGGCTGTAACAAAAACATTGATGGTTTTATCAGTTTTTTGGACAGAGCAGTCTCTGCGTCATGTAAACCCTCAGAGGAGATGTTAATGCTGGCAGGTGTGGTGGGGATGTTTGTCCAAATCCAACTCCTCTTACGGCCATCCAAAAAACAAATAGAGAACATTGACGTTAGCTTCTCTGGGTCCCAGGTCCAACACAATGACCCAGAGGAAGAATGTTGATCTCCCTAGAATTGTTTAATTCCCTCTCATTCCACACCAAAAGAAAGTATTGTTTTGTTCTTTTTGGGCAATGTGGGGAAAGGCATTACCAGTGGCCTGGGCCAGCCTGAAAACAGAGCCACAGTTTTATTGATCTTTCTCTATAAGGGTCAGCTCTCACCAACAATGCAAAACAAAGCTCAATTAAGGTACTGCAATCAGTCACATATAATGTCTTCTCATTGTGTTTTTTCACTTTTTTTGAATAACATTTTTCTACTGAATCTGTGTGGCTTTCAGTCATTTCACTATGGATCGAATCATCATTTTAGGGAGACAGTCCTAACAATGTCCCCATCTTTCTTTAGAAAGCATTCAACTTCACAAAGCAGAACTTTGCTGATCACATCAGGAGTAAGATCAGCAGTGACAGGAGTTATGATGACCCGTACTATGATGTCACTCCATACGTGGACAGCATGGGGACCACACATGTGTCTGTTCTGGCTGAGGATGGGAGTGCAGTATCTGTCACCAGCACCATCAATCACATGTACGTTATGTATGGTCTCTGGGTGAATATTATTGGTATAATCTCTGCATCCAGATGATCTGTAGATAAATGTAAAAATACATTTTCTCATCACAGATTTGGATCAAAGGTTGTCTCTTCAAGCACTGGCGTCATCCTCAACAACGAGTTGTCGGATTTCTGTGGGAAGGCCGATCACATTGTTGCTGGTAATGCAAATGAACGCAAATGAAACTCAAGCCACCCTTTCCTCTAAATTCTTTATGGTATTCCTAACCTTTGGTTCTTTGTGAAGGGGGCTCTGTAATACAGTACGCCCTTTTGTTTTCTCGCAGGAGAGCAGCCCCCTTCTTCCATGTCTCCTGTTGTGCTACATTCCAAGTCTAAGACTCTGGTGATTGGTGGATCAGGTGGAAGCATGATCACCACTGGAATGGCTTCGGTATGTGTTCAGTGTGTCCACATCATGTGATCAACACACATTTACTGTACATAGATCACGTGAAATTCCACCCCACTGTATGTTCCATGACACACTCTCAGTGTCCCTAACTTGTCGCACCGAGGACAGAAGGACTTTGTTCTTCCTCCTCATGCTGTTCGTTCTCTGTCTCTTTCCCAGACACTTATGTACCATCTGTGGTTTGGAAAAAGCCTACATGAGGCTATTTCAACCCCTATTGTCTTTGTGGATTCAACGAACGCGCTGAAATTTGAACCAGACTTTGACAAGGTACAACATTACACATAGTTGTTATGAACTTCCAGAACGTTCTGACATGTAACGTGTCCAGCACTATGCAAGGTGTGCATGGCACAGGTCCACCCCCTGTCCAATCACTAACATTGTCCTCTGTTCCCTAGTCGGTCGTCGAAGCTCTGAAGGCTCTGGGACACACAGTGAAGTCGCAGAGTTATTTCTTCAACGTGGTCAATGCCGTGAAGAAGGAGGATGGGTGCATCCATGCGGTGTCCGATTCAAGGAAATTGGGCAAACCAGCTGGGTACTAAGGTACTGTCAAACGACCGCCGAAATATGCCAGCAGACCGGCGCTATCGCATGGCTGTCATACCACAGACAGAATATGAGACTTCCTTGTTCCTGTTTTAGCTGACTCCCAGGTCGTGCCTGTAATGAAAGTGATGAGTGCTTCAACATCCCCCTGAAGGTCAACAGCTGGTGACACTGAGCTGCAAATGGTACTGTGACAGTGTTTTAAATACCAGGTTATTTGTCCTTGTTCCTTGTGATCTTTTACTTTTAGTATATGCTATTACTGGAGAACATGATGTTCCACTGCTATAATGTATCCATCTTGTCGAATGTATGTACACTGTCTAGTATTTGTAATGTGCCAACAGATGTAAATGTTAAATTTGTAACACTTTTGTTTAACTCTTATTTAACAACAGCAGTGGCTCCCTCTTAAGCTATGGTGTTTTGGTGGTGTTTTATGTATATGAAGTGTTTAAAACTTCTTGAAGTGAAAGCCTTGCCATGGGGCTTACAGTATAGATGAAGCATATTATAAGCGAAGCCTTAGCAGTTGCTAAGGGACTTTAAAAATCAAATGTTATTGTTGAATCTCAGCGGGGAATCAGTGGGTTGGCCGCCCATATTTTATAAGCCGAGCTCATCCCTATTGAAATCTACTGGGTATTTTTGTAGTTCTGTGCCATATTTTGAAAAGAGCTGTCAGTCAGTTATGTTTTGTACTGGAGCATACGGATCTGGGAAAGATAATCGGATCAGAAAATGACTCACAACCGATACAAAGCTCTTTCCTAATTCAAAGTTTTGGAATAATATGTCATTGTGGATGTGTTCCTCTGACTTTCTGATTCTATCAGGTGCCGATAACAATGAATGTTTTCATATGCATTTTTGTATTTTATTTCGTATTGCAAACTCAGTGATAAATCAGTGATAATTAAATCACATCAAATCAGTTCAGTTGGTAATTACTCAGTCTAATTAAATAGACTGGGTAGTCTTATTAAATATTAAAGACTTTAACATGTATTGAAGACATTGTTATTTGTTCCTAGCAGATGATTTCCCTGTGGTATTGATTAGGTAGAGTATTTTCCAGGTGACTTATGTATGTATCTGTAGCCTGGCCCCATGGTACTCAGCCCTAAATGGTGTGACAGTCACACTGTGCTGTGACCTTCTAGGGACCCCCTGGTGAAAATGTCACATTACCATCTCTGCCAGCAGGGACCAAAGGCTGGGCAGGATCGAGGGCTGGGACACCAGACAGAGACCCAACCTCACCCCGGGCGTTGAGGGCAATTCATGTCTTTCTCTAAGGGGACCAATTACCCATTGATGAATGGCACACAGACAGCCCACCATTTCAGTCCAGACGTCTTCTTTATACTGCCTTTAATGTGCATGCGGCCCTGTTCTGATAAGAGACTACATAGGTCCACACATCCTGTTTCTCCCATTAAGAAGCTGACCTGCAGAGACACCAAGTGATTAACAGCCCCTCATATCCTCCCCTGGCCAGCCCTAACATTAACTCTCCAGACATAACAAATCAATCAACGCTAGCACACAGTCTCACCCACACAGGCTCTGGAGACTGAAACGTCCTTTTCTCAGTCTGGAACACATCAGCCTGACCAAACCAACACGGTACCTTTGATTGTTTTATTGGCAGTTAATTGTCATTCACAGTCAATGGCATGACAAATACAACTAAGAGAGTTGACAGAGAGTATAACATTGACACACAATGCAATGAGTGACCTAAGCAGACAGCTAACAGTAAATCTATTGACACAGAGAACGCTTTAAAACATCTTGATTTTTTTATATATATAAACATACACACAATTTACAAAGTGAGCACATATCTGTACGATGTACTGAAAGCTGAATTTTCCTAGCACAGTGTGCATTTAGCTCAGAAGTCAGATGGTGAACATTATGTATAGCCTTATTAAATGTCCACATTGTTTGTCTCCAAATTGGAGAGCTTGGCGGGCTCAGCTTCACAATTAGAATAATTACTGTAATTGACAATAGACGAAACACCAAAACAATAGATACGGCAATTATTAGACATTATACAGCTTTGAACTTTCACACGTTATACTGTTTTAGATATTAGCTTAATGACTAATATTGATCACAAAATGTACATTAATCTGAGTTTATAAAACAGACTAGAAGTTATAATGAGACTGAAAGAGTACAAGTTCTTGAATGTTTTCCCAAAGTGCATTGCAGTGTGAAGTAGCATTATGTGCTAAAACATCTAAACTTATTTTTAAAACATTCTGGTCTTCAGTCAGAATAAACATGTATTATTACTTATTATTTAACAGTCAAGTTCTTCTTTGACTATAAAGAAACACAAGAACTAGAGTACTAAACATTGATGAGTTCATTTATCATAGATGCAGTATGGCAGTTTGTAGTGTGGGCAGTATGGAGCACTCAACTATGATTTCATTTGAGGTAGCCTTACTTCAAAGAGAATCAGTGGTCTTCCCTTGGGGTGTTGTCATGGCACCCTGTCATTTCTTTCTGAAAAAAGTGTGGTGGGCACAATAATGACAATACAACCACCAACCAAAATGAAGAGGTGAATCTCAGAGTTTTGACAACTGCAAACAATCAGTGACAGCAGTCCTTTGTTGAGTCCTACCTGTTGTCTTCTAAGATGGCTTTGTTCACCACCAGTGCACAAAAATAGCCTGTGGAAATACAACAGAGCCATGTTTTGTGTCATCATTTACATCTACACAAGTGATGCGTGGGTATTCACAAGTGGACATTTCGAAAGGGGGGGAAAAAGCAAAAAGTCTTGACTTAGCAGTTTTGCCGGCGTCACGTGACGGGTCGTCGGCTCTATAGTCTGTTGAACTTGTTTCATAGCCTTTGTTGAGAGATTAACAGAGAACACACAATGTGGAGCTAGGCCCTGCCTGCCAGAGATAGTCTCAGTCCTGGTAGAGAACCCAGAGGGATCTACTGCTCTTAAACGAAAGCGCAGCTCCATTTCAACCACCAGCAATATGCTGCTCCTCTGTCAAGCCGTATGATCTTTGGACCTAGGGATCTTTCAGCTGCCACTGAAAGAGAAGGAGAGAAAGCTCGCCCTTTTCCTAAATTCTTCCAGCCCCCCTCCAATGAAACCGCACCTCGTTCCCAGGAGCCAACACAGTAAGTCGCCGTCACTTTACGTCACTTCCTGTTTTCTCTGTGGGTCGTAGGGTCGTAAGGATGTTTTGAGATAATCTGGTGGCTGTGTGGAGGCAAAGCTCTTGGAATGTGTGGCGCTGAACTCCCTCGGTGCCACAATGGGTGCGTGGGCTCATAGTGTGAGGGCAAGATGGGCAAGGTAGATACTGAGAGCTATGGGAAGACATCAACCACAGCTACGCTTTAGCCAGGGGAGCCCGTCTGATCACCTCTCACAGTAGTGGAGGGTGAAGTCCTTCGAGGCTCTCTTCCCCCCCAGTCCCCAAGGCTCCAGCTTATCCCCCGCGTCGTTCTCCTCCTCCTCTTTCTCCTCCTCGTCCTCGTCCTCTTCGTAGTGGCTGGGCTCCTCTATGGAGGTCTCCATGTGGTAGCTGTAGGGCTGGCCCTCGGTGTATTCGTAGATGGTGGGCAGGCTGCTCTTCAGGCTGCAGCGTCTGCGCAGGGCCACAAGCAGGGGCTGAGGCATGGTGAAGATATCGACGTTGTTGCCCAGGTCGATCCAAGCCAGGCTGGAGAACTCCTTGGGATCTTTGAGGATCTCCGTGAGGTCTTTGACTATGTCCAGGGTGAGCCGGTTGCCGTTGAGGGCCAGAGTGTTGAGTTTGGGCATGGATCCCAGCGGGGGCAGAAGGAGCCGGAGACTGTCGTCCTGGAGTTCAGTGAAGCTGATGTCTACAGCCACCACGGTGTCTCCGTTGCTCTGTAGGTAGAAGGCCACGTGACGGACGTCTCGATTGGAGAGGGGAATACCAGACAAGTCTACCGTGTCACTGGAGAGCTTTTTCTGCAGGGTTGTCTTGAGACTGTAAAGGACAACCGGGGGGGAAAAAGTATAAAAGTTCATTTGAGTTGAAAACACATTGGGTGATAAAAATACAAGCTCCTTTTCTTAGTTCTGTGAGGAGGAGATTGAAACAGGGGTGATTAATATGATCTGGTATTTGTGTTTTAGCTTTATGCGTGACCTGGGAACATGGCCCTTGTGTCATATTTAGTTTCCTGTGTTGTATGAAGGAGTGGGATTGGACAGGCGTCGAGCGGAAGGCTGACATAGATTCTCCAGCATGAGGATTTACTAGTGTACACAGTAGAGCCAAAACATCTGACGCAGCCAACAGCCCAAGATAAGAGCACTGAAAGAAATATACTTGAATATTTCTTTCTCTTTTCCTCTATATGTTGTATGTATACATACAAAATCAAAAGGCCAAATATTTCGTTTTTCTTTAACATTTTAAGAAAACAGTACACTTAATTTCACTGGCAATTTAAACTACAACTGTATTGATTGCGTATACCCTGGCTAAGAATTTTGTAAAGGGGAATGATTGGGTTCCATTTAGCCTTAATAAGATGCTGAAATTCAATAATCTCCTCTGTAGCTAATCAGCACAGCAGTGGATGTCTATGTCAGTGCATGGCTTGTCAGACAAAAATCCTCCTGCCCTTTTAAAAGGTGACATTTGTGTGATCTAAGTATCTGAAGCTAGATGGTATATATAAAAAGGTGTGGACTTTGATGTTGTTTCAACACTTTACTTTCTTGTGGTGGGACCAGACAGTCCATCCATTTTCTTTCTATCTATTGAGACAGAAACAGCATAATATACATTGACATTTAGCAGACGCTCTTATCCAGAGCGACTTACAGTAAGTACAGGGACATTCCCCCGAGGGAAGTAGGGTGAAGTGCCTTGCCCAAGGACACAACGTCATCTGGCATGGCCGGGAATCGAACTGGCAACCTTCTGATTACAAGCCCGCTTCCCTAACCGCTCTGCCACCTGACTCCCTATATACTGCACAGTACAGAGCCAAACTCATTACGCAATGCCTGTAAATCCTCTGCCCACATCCAATAAATATTTTATATTTAGTCGGTACACGAAAGTGATTGACCGATCCCCCTCCGCCGTTTGTTTGATAATGGTGTGGTCCACTAAAGCTGAAGTATCCTGGCTGCTTGATGTAGTATTTGTTTGACTTATGTCTACAGCCACATATATTACCCCACCTGCCTTCCTCCTCTCTCATACAGCACATAGAGAGGAGCAAAAACATGTCGACATTTATGATAGGCTCTACACAGTGCAGGAAAGTGTCCATTCATTCATCCCAATGTCTGTCAATGAGCACCAGACACTGTTCGGTGTCATGTTTACCGTCACCTGATATAAGACCGTCGTAAACTTTGTTACTCCACAACGACACAAAAGAATCATGAAGCATAAAAGCGTAGCAGTCTATCACTGGATGTGAGTAAAGGATCTGGATCTGTCACTGGGGGTGAGTAAAGGGCTTGGATCTGACCGTGTGGAACCCAACAGAACAACTGTCACATTCGAAGACCCACGGAGGGAGTCTTACAACACAAAAGAAGCCGTATCCCCCCCAAAAAGGAACGGAGAGACGACTTACTGACAGAAGTCCCATGCCCACCCCTCTCCCCCTCTCCCCCCCCTTCCCCAGCTCTCTCTCTCTCTTTTGTTGACTCGATATTCATCTCCCATGGCCTTTTGTTAGGCCAGAACCTCATCTCTCCGTGACAGCACATAACAAGTTTTAATGGCTGCCGGCTGCCACTGTTTTCCTGCAGGTGTGAACAGACCCTGACCATCCTATTCCCATCTCCCCGTACCGAGGGAACAGAGGGAGAACTGCTAATGCACCCTCAAAGAAAAGCCTCTTTCATCCTACAGTCGCTCCCCCGCTAGGACGTTTTCTACATCAGGAAATTGGCTATTTATTTTATTCTGCTATTCTTGGGGTATTATTTTCTATTTCCAGATAGATTTTATGGCCGTAAAATCAATTTTAGCTTCTCATGAGGGTCACTGTTTTTTATTTTGCTGGGCTTGACACAGTCAGTCTTAAATATCTTCAGTTGGTGTTGAGCACAAATGTAACAAACTACTTACAAGGATTCAGGCACGGTCACTATAGATGTAGCAAGATATTTGGACTGCAGATGGAGTGAATATAAAGTCGGTAGAAATAGCTCTATTTAGTGTCAAGTAGAGAGCACTAGCAGATGGCTATGAGAGGCATAGTGTTGTGCACCACATTTACATAATTTCTAGGAGGATTCCATTTTCCCCTCATGTCCCCCTAGGGCTATTATAGCACTGGGCACATTATTTTGTTTTTACAGAGTCATTAATGTTTAAGCTTCACTCTATTAATCATTAATTTGCCTCAGAGGCCCATGAAAACTGCACTGAAGAAGCAGGAACAGAATGTCAAATCAAGCCTCCCCGCTCTGCTGACCTCCAGTCCCCGCACTGTAGGTGTGTCACCGCCCACTCCCTGACTGTCTGTGGGGCTGGGGAGTCAACATGAGTCAGACAGCTACTGACATACCTCGCTAGCAGATGTCATGCTCTGTTGCTCATGCACCTACTGTGTGCAACATACGTGTCATGTAAGGAAAAGCCACTGACAGAATTCTGTACCAGAGGGCTCACACATTGTATGAGTTTACATATTAAATACCAACACCGCAGCATTCTCATATGATGGAGAGGCCCACAAAAAACTCTATTTGTCGTGACTAGATCCAGCTCAGCGAAAGGAGAGAGAGAGGGGAGAGAAGAGCTGTAAAACGGGGTAACCGTATAATCTAATGTGAGGAGATTGGTGTGGAAAACACTGAGATTGCGCTGCCACTTTCAACTGAGATTCACAGATGTGGGTTTATATATAGACCTGTCACTACAGAGGGCTGTCTTTCTAAAAAGAAGAAAAATAACAGAGTCTATACGGCAAGCTAGGAACTTGACAACAGGCAGACAGAGTCATCGAGATATCAGTTATGACTTACATTGTGAAAACATTGCATTCACATTTGGATAAAAGATGGAGATGTTATTAGGGTCACTCATGTATAAGACTAGGGCTAGACTCTAAACTATTGAAAGGATAAGTTTGATAATTAGTTCACAGTCGTATTATTTTAGACATAACAATGTTTGTACAGAATTTAGCAGTAGCAGTGCCATGTTAATACCAGATAATGTGGGTATTAAAAATCCAGGGGTATTAAATACGTAATCCATTTTTAGAGAACTGTGAGTGCAGAGAAAACGTAGGAGGTTTGATGTTAGCTGTGTAAGTGTAGATTCTCTCAAGCTGAACCAGGATGGGGGTTTCTGACAAATTCTTGTCCTGCATGTCTCAGACAGCGTCAGACAGTCTCTCTCTCCTGGTTTTATGGTTTTATAGAGCCAACAAAATGACTCAACATTTGAACCTTTCGGTCAGTCTCAGTTTTACCTACTCTCACCCCTCGTGTGATGTAGAGGTCCATTGGTTAATGAAAGGTTTCAGAATCAAAGAGGTATCAAGTTCTATCCAATCCACTCTATCCAATTGAATTGATATTCTCTCGATGTCTCTCCACTCTGATACCTATGGCTGAGTCACTGTGAGTCCTCACCAGACTGCACACTTTGTCTTGTTCCTATTCTCCAGTATATTCATCTTCAGAAAAGGTATTATTTCTACCGTCTATCAATCTGCCAAAAGGAAATTACCGTAGCAAACATAATTATACAGTTCCTTCGACAGGCAGTTTTATTAATATACCCACGATTTTCATATTTGCTTTTTGCAAACGGATGTCATTTGATTGTACTAACACAAGCTCATACAATTTGATGTAATCCACATACCCCAAAAAAACATTTTTGCCCGTTTGTTTTCATGTTCACTGTGTTGAATGTGTGTGAAAAAGTGTCAACCGCACACAGATGTTACTCACTTACTCACAAACACTCTAAATACACCATCAACATTGTTTTTGAGACCTGAACGCAGCTACCTATCGGTTTGATACATCGGCAAGGGGGAAGTCAAAGGAGATTAATCAGTGGTCACTGTGTTGAGACGGGCTTACCAGGCCTGGGATTTCCGTCGGGACATGCTCTGTCTCAGCCACTTGGAGTGTGGCGTCAGGTGGTAGATCAGCTGTCGGCAAATCTTATCGGAGGACTTTATGGTGTCAGTGTCCTGGGGGGAAGACAAGTCGGAAAAATGAATTCTAAAAAAAACGTACAGAATGAAAAGGGTAACAAAATGGTTACAAGACCTGTCAAGCAATGGTTTTTCCAGTTGACCTTTTCAGCACACTTTTCTTTTCAGTTCAGGATGTTTTTTCATGTTTAGTCAGGTCAAACAACAGTAAAATTGCTCTGCAAACAATATAATCTACAGTCCCTCTACCCGTGCTTGCTTGATAGGGACACAACAAATAGGCCCCGAAAACACTTCCAACACTCCTAGTTTAGGCGTTATTATGAATATGAAAGAGGAGCTGTTATTGTGTCTAAGCTTGCTGGAGCTAGCTAATATAATAACAGGCAGTGTGCAACAGTGTGGAAAACAGCAAGGATGGTGTAGAGAAAAGAAGGCGAGATTCAATCCAGTCTCTGGTAAACAATTTTTCTGTCTTGTTAAATCTATCCATTCTGTTTAGGCCACCACCGTTTCGTAACTAAAAGATTAAGCCAGTGAATTGTTCTAACCAATCCCCCAGTGCATGCACAACATGGATTTGATTCCCCTCACGACAGACTGCTTTGTTCTGCTGGTTGTGTAAAGAATAATAAAGCCCTAAGACTCCCGGCTGAGGGACAGCGCCATAGTGTCGTGGAAAACTCACCTTCTTGGGGCACTGCATCTCCCGTGCAAGGCTCAGCAGCAGCTCGTGAGAGATAGGGTCCACCAGGTTGAGGAAGGCAGCATTCTTATATAAGATGTCATTTAGAGATGTGCCTTCCAATCCCAGATCCTGCCAAATCCAATACAAAATAACCACAAGTCTAAGTGGTTTGCTGAAGGATGATTAAAAAAAAAGGGCTCAGATATTTGTAGCATTTTTCAAGACAATGATTTCGATTTAATCTGATAAGAGTTAAACGCATTCTGGTTCAAGGTCATGAGTTTGTGATAAAGAGGAAATAAAGAGTTCTGGGCAAAATGTGATGGTGGGTAGCAGCTTTAAAAAGTACTCAATACTTTTTAAAAGAATTAATTGAAAGGAGTACAGGCTTTCATCTGAGGAGAGCTGTACCTGAGTAATGTGTTTCATGTGTCTTTTTCCAGCCGGCAGCCTGTCTTGTGGGATACCCAGTATCCGCCCACACTTCTGTCATTTGAAATGCAGGCACATTATTATGCCATACTGCACACTCAAGATCAAACTAACTGAAAATACATGCGGCTGAAGATTGAGAGTTTTTGTTGTTGTTGACAATAGTAGGTAATGTTTTCTCTCATTGTAGCAGTCCTATTGTTTTGAAAGCTCTAAAAGCATAGTTGAGCTGTGATAGAAAGCAATGCTTTTAGAGAGAAGCCAGAGGGAAAAACATGCCTGGACACACCACTCTTGAAATCCTCTTGAGTGTGAGCAATTAGGTAAGTCACTGTTGGAGTAAAATGAGCTGAAAAGGACAGGGTTGAAAATCATTTCCCCTCTAGTGTCACTACAAACATGACTAGTCCTGGTCTACCCTACGCCTCAGATCTACAAAGCCTTAATTAGAAAGGCTGTGTAATGGTCTGAGATGAAGCAGCCATAGAGAGATGTAATGAGAGGACACACACATACACACACACACACACACACACACACAACAGGCCTTGATTGCAATGGACAATTTAGACTGGGAGTCTGGCAGACATACTGACTGCCCTTTTAGCAAGGGGAATCGTAAACACAGACAATGCACATGAAAGGTGAGACCATCCTTCTCTCGTACAAAAAGGAGGATGGTGAGACCATCCTTCTCTCCTACAAAAAGGTGTAAAAATAACTGCCTTTTTATCATTTGTCCTTGTACCCCATAGCTGACCATATTTTGACCTGAGAAGATCAATACAGATGTACCAGTACAGGGCCTGAAGCTCAATTGGGAGCTTCTCGTGTGTAACAGGGCTCCGTTTTTGGTATTTTTCTCCCAAACTATTAACAAACCATTTGTGTTCCAATTAACACAACAGTTAATCATCCATTGAATTGAGTTGAGCAGGCCAGAATAGAATTTCGAAGACGTCTGCCCATTTGCAATACCGCGAGAGCTGATGAAACAGGGCTTATTTAATAAAAGTGGAGCTCATTTGAGAGGGCTGAGTTCTGGTCCCCTGCGATGTGGCTGCCATGCAGCTGGGGCTTCCTGGGTTATCTCTTCACTGTGATTAAGAAGCTTCTAGACTCTCCTCAGTCAAGCCTGTGTAATTAACTGAAGATCGGGGAATGGCTGGATGAGCGACAGGCTCAGGAGGGTGCTGGAAAAAGCTGACTAAGCTTGGATATGATATGGTCTGTCTGCTATCACACCCACGTTTTCACGATGGGTCTTCGTCTTATAACATGCTTTGAAAACGTATTGCCCTCTCAGATCAAAAACTACAGATTGAAATGGGAAGGTAATGTTATCCCGATAATTCTAGATACAATCAGAAGCTTCATTTCAAGATATCCAAGATCTGACGACAGCACAAACAGGAAGACGTCCTTTGCAGGACAAATTTGTGACGCGCCACAAAAGGATATCTCTCCTTGGAAAGATCTCTCTCGAATCAGGGAATTTTCTTTGTGTCTGGAATTCTGTGCCAGTTTCTCACCTGTTGGAATGGTCCATTACACAGAATGGGGGAGGGGGACATTAGGAGCGATGAGGGAGGTGAATATTAAGCTCAATGGGGGCATTACAAAGCTAAGAAGAGATATCTTGTCGGGGGCAATACCTGAGTGTTAGGGAGAGACAGAGGGAGGTACTGTGTGCTATGACATGAGAACACAGGCGTAGGCTGGAAACTCTGTTATCACAGATGTTATTAGTATGTGGTGGTAGTGGAGATACCAGTACATTGGTAAATGCATTGATCACAGTATGAAAAACCTATTTGCTTTGAGAAGATGACTTTTAAATTGGGATAACCCAACCCAGATGTATCAGAGAGCCACTCTAAAGGAAGGGTCCAGAGCTTTGCCCAGTTTGCATCCATTATAGGAGATGGAGATCTGCTGATTACCTATAACCACAGCTGTTAAACTGAAAATAAAAAACGTGGTGCCAAGAAGGCATTGATCAGCTATGACGCCAGGGTTTATTGTGGGTCATCGAGAGTAGGCCTAATTACCCACATGATTGGTCGGTAATTTCACACCTGTGGCTGCTCAGGATGTATTACAAATGAATGTTGACCGATGACATTAACATATCAATTACGCATTGTTCAAGAATGGGAAAAATAAAAGCTGTCCTTTGTACATAATAATGGCCTGGCGTTGAGGATGGTTTGAGCAACATATAACTGACCTTTCACGTGCGGTATCATTTCCTTACCTTCCTCAGTAGTTTGAGTACGTCGCCAGCCGGCTCTATCCTGCGATCGCGAAGGAGCTTCTGAATCTCTCGGATCCATGCCACCCGTCTCACGTAGGGGCTGTGGTTTGTCCTTCGCAGCATACCAGGGAGCTTGTCCGATTTCTGCATCAGCGTTGTAAACAAAAAGTCCCCACCTCTACCACTACCACTGTCGCTTTCCCCTGTGCTATCTAGATGCTTGCGTCGCCTCTTTGAAAAATTGTCATTGTCCAGACTATTCTTTCTGCTCAGTCTGGAACCCATGTTAGTTTCTATATGACAACAATTTCACACTTGCACAATGCAACCATACTAATGCAATACCAATACCTTTGCCGTTGCAAACTCCGCAAATAGAAGTGTAACAAATGGTGTCAAATCATCAATAGTAATAAATCGCATTTACTGTTGTCATTAAAAGCTTCTGTGGAGCTGGAGACAGTATTGCTTTCATTAATTTTCCCTACCTAATACAGCACGCGTGACACAATTATGAAGGCAATCGGAAGCTCTACTCTGTTGATGTTTTGATTATAAGATAATAAGTATGCCTACTCTTTGAATGCTGAATGCTCGTTGATCTTGTAAGTCTTCCGTCGTCCGTGAATACATTGCTGTTTAGTTCGGTGCGATGTTGCACGGCAGACGCCAGCCTCGTGGAGCGCATAACCAATCAGAGCATTCTGTGCCATTGCGCGCCTGAGCATACGCCCTCTTGCCTTGAGTGTAGAAGTCACATACTGGTCTTCATAGCAGAAACTACGCTGTCTTCCCTCCTAGTGTATATCATCAGGTGGTTCACGTTCAGTTTAATGATGCTGTTCAGGAGTATGCCATCCAGGTGTTGTTTCCAGGGTCATGTGACTCGTGAGCTCGTATCCTATCAAAAACCTCCTATCACCTTTTGTTGATCATCTAGCCTGGCCTGACCTGAAGTGAAAAGGTCTTATCCTCTCATTCCCCTGGTCACATCCATGTCATGCAATACTTGGTTACGCTATTTAAAAGTCTGAGATACAGCCATATTAATTATATGATTATTGATTTGGTTGCCGCATTAATTTTTATCTTCAAACATTGTACGCTTTCTGTGATGTTTTTGGATGTAAAACAATTGTCTCTGAAGTCTAAAGCTCCCAGCCAGGAGGATCTCCTAAGGCGGTATTTAGAATTATGTTCACATTTATGAAAATAACATCCAGCCTTCTGATTGGGAGAAGTTCAGATTTGTGAGATCCAGACTGAGATAATACAGATAAGAATGATACACCCTAAGATTCAGCAGCCCTGTATTGTAGCAATTCACAGCCTCCCTGTTTCATCAGCCTCCGACAAAGCAACAGGATTGCGCTGTGGATTAGCCAAGGTAACAGGGGTGGGGGAGGAGGTGTCTGTGTGTGTGTGTGTGTGTGTGTGTGTGTGTGTGTGGAGGAGAGGCACTGCCGTTGAGAACCTCATGTCACTTCTGCTGCCAGTTTGGGCCTGTGTGCTGTGTGAGGACTCTGGCATCTCAATTGCTGTGAGGACACCAGTGGAATAAGGAATAATCCAGACCGTGTTTTTGCTGCCGTGGATACCGTCACTGATGCACAGAGCTGTAGGCCGGGACAGAACGCCGGCGGCATGAGGAAACAGAGCTGCTCGTCTCGTCTCACCTTTGATTTGACAAGCCTGCTGTCTGCATATCAGCGTGTCCCTGAGACCAGACAGCGGAGAGAATGGCAATACGAGAGATTGCACCTGTCACACAGGTTCAGATAAATCTGTTTTTCTATTTCAATGTTTCAATCAACAGAAAATGTCACAAAGTCAGACGAATGTTTATCAGATGCACGGTTTCCGAAAATACTCTATTTGGACTAAGGCGTGAAGTCACATTCACAATGAAGTGGATGATGGTGGCGATGATGATGATGATTACGATGGCTGTTGTGTACTCACTTTAAGAATCACATCTACATCAATGTATGTACATCAGTATGTGTCATTGCCATCCCTGTTCAGGAAAATGGTCAGGAAGTCCTTGGTTGCTGGGGTGGTGGTGCTGCTGGTGGTTGCTCTGGGGCTGTTTGCTGGCGTCTTCATGGGGATGGGGAACACAAATCCCATCTCCCCCTCAGACCATTACTACTCCAGAGCTGCTGTGGCAGCAGATGCTGGAATCTGCTCTGAGGTGGGCAGGTAAGTCACGCCTACCCAACTGTCACCCGGACTTAGGAGTGACACAGGGGGACACAGTTACACCCGCACCAACACAGTTACAGGAGAGCGAAACGCAGTGTTGACACGTGTAATTGTAATGTATATTTTTTGTAATATATATATCTATAAAAATGTGTTGTTTGCTTGCAGCGTGTGTAGTCTGGTTAAGGAGTGTTTGTGTGTTCAGGGACATTCTGAAGAAGAATGGCTCAGCGGTGGATGCATCTATCGCCGCCCTTCTGTGTGTGGGGCTACTGAACGCACACAGCATGGGCATTGGAGGGGGGCTGTATTTCATCATCTACAACGCTACAACAGGTGAGGACAAGGCTCCAAACGGGAGAACAGAAGCTTCCACACCCACAGGATGTGAAGACGTGCTGATGATTAACCCAAGAGACCTGGATTCATTCGTCTTTGTTTGTATTTCTCAGGGAAGGTTGAAACCATCGACGCGAGGGAGACTGCGCCCATGAACGCGACTGTAGACATGTTTGGCAATAACACCCAGCTGTCTCGGAAAGGTAACAATGTTTTGTTTCCCGGAATATTCCTTCGGGTACATATGGAAGATAGATGCTGCCTTTAATAGAATTGTCGGGGAAAAAAAGATTCCTGCATCTTCACAAACGTCTACCGAGTCTCTAGCCTCAGAGGGGTTAGGAGGTGCCTGACAGGTCAGACGTCCAAACATTGTTCTTGTATGACAGGTGGATTGTCCATAGCCATTCCAGGGGAAATCCGTGGTTACGAGATGGCACACAGGAGACACGGCAGGTTGCCATGGAAGGAACTGTTTGTGCCCAGCATTGCTCTGGCGCGTGATGGATTCCCCATTGGAAAAGCTTTGGCCAATGCCATCTCCAAAAACAAAGAGTTTATTCAAGGAGATGCTAATATGTGGTGAGAAACAGAACATCAAATAAGAACAAATACAATCAAACTATGTCAACTCTCTGCAAAGAGACCAACTCCTCTAGCTACCTTTGTTCCCATTGAAAACCAGACTGCCACATTCAAACTCAGTGAATCCGATTATGAATGAGTAACTTGCGGGGTGGATGTTGGTTCCATTTGGCACTGCTTCTCTTTTTTCTCTTCGTTTGTTTTTCCAGTGAAGTGTTTTGTGACTCTGAGAGAAACATCTTGAAGGAAAATGACATTGTGAGATTCCCCAAACTCGCCGAGACTTACCAGAAGATAGCAGAGGAGGGCCCTGACGTGTTTTATAACGGGACAATGGCAGAGATCATAGTGGAGGACATCCAGGAAGCAGGTCCTCATCAGCCCACCTAAACTCACATTCACATGAAAATGTCAATCACATGACCAGGCACATGATCACACCCAGCCTATGATGGATGCCTCCTTCTTCTCCTTCTTCTTCTTCTTCTTCTTCTTCTCCTCAGGGGGGATTATAACCCTGGAGGACCTGCTGGACTACCGGCCCGTGCTGAATGAGAACCCCCCCAAGCTGAACGTGGGGGAGTACACCATGCACGTCCCCGACGCCCCCTCCAGCGGCCCGGTGCTGGCTCTCATCCTCAACATAGTAGACGGTGAGCAGTGTTGCAGGCGGCTGGTGAGAGCAGCGGTGCAGATCCACAACATGGTCTCCCTCTGGGCCTCCTGCTTGGGAATTCTTCTGCCTCTGTTAGAACCAGCGGGTTAATGGTGACTAAAGAAGTGCGTGAACACCATTAGCGATTTGTTATGATTAGCAGTGGTTAAAACAAGGGTATGCTGTGTGTCCAGTTAAAAAATGACGTGTGTGCTCCAGACAATCCTGGATTACACTTCAGATACAATCTCATCATCTAACCTTAACCCACGTTGTCTTGGAGGAGATTGTCAGTCCTGGTTTCAATCCAGGATGGTTTTGTCTAACACTGGTTATCTATGTACTCCCACATAAACATTTTCCCATCTTAAAGATTTGTTGAGAGCGTATCTAATTGGATTAAAAACGCCAGCTCCCAATCTATAAAAAGGCACGGGGACCTCATCTTCAAGTGACAGTTAACATTTTTTATTTATTTAACCTTTATCTAACCAGGCAAGATCATTAAGAACAAATTCTTATTTACAATGATGGCCTGAGCTTCACAATACATCACCATGATGGATATGTTTAATTTTCTGGGCGTTAATGAGAACGCTTCTGAAGTATTTGTCTCCTAAGTTGATTAAAAATGTATTTTTTGTTTCGTTTCCCAGGATACAACTTCACAGACACCAGTGTCTCGACAGCAGAGAAAAGGACCCTGACCTACCATCGCATCGTAGAGGCATTCCGTTTCGCTTATGCCAAGAGGAGTAGGCTTGGGGACCCACGCTATCTCAACATCACTGACGTGAGACCCTCCATGTCTTAGTAACATTAACAAACAAATTCCTATTTCGTCTCTGACACACTTCAGGCTCACAGCAGTCCAGAGAAGACTGTCATGAACTCCTATTCTCCTGCTGATGCTGTTATGCTCCCCCTCAGCTCATCCACAACATGACCTCAGACTACTTTGCTAATGGCATCAGGAGCAAAATCACTGATGACACCACTCATCCAGACAGTTACTACGAACCTGATTACTTTGTTCCTGACAACCACGGAACAGCACACCTGTCTGTCATCGCAGAGGACGGGAGTGCAGTGGCAGCCACCAGCACTATCAATTTATAGTAAGGCTGAAGGGCAAAGGAACGGCAGGGCAGTCACTAAAGGGAAGATTAACTCTTATGTACATGGAATAATACCGAGTTGCCAATGTATTTTCTTTTTCTGATCTTCATTCATTTCTCATCCATTTTTTTGTTTTTTTTGTTTCTTGTTTTCAGTTTTGGCTCAAAGGTCATGTCGAGATCAACTGGCATCATTTTCAACGATGAGATGGATGATTTCAGCTCCCCATACATCACGAATGGCTTTGGAATCCCACCTTCACCGAACAACTTCATCCAGCCAGGTGAGACACAGCAGGATAAGAGAGAGAAACTAATAACACACCGTCAGAAACATTATCCACTAGAACCACTCAGGCTCTGTTCTTTGTGCGGAACCTTCTAGTTGTTCTAGTTGTACTGTTTAATTCTATTAGGTAAAAGGCCCCTGTCGTCTATGTGCCCGACCATAATCTTCGACAAAAATAATAAAGTGAAAATGGTGGTGGGAGCCTCAGGTGGAACTCAGATAACGACAGCCACAGCTCTTGTGAGTCAGCCTGTACACACACACACACACAAACACACATGCTTACAGAACACGCACACACACACACGCAAACGTACATCCTTACATGTGATTCTTACAATGCCTCTGTTTTACACAGGTTATTCTGAATTCCTTATTCTTCAATTACGACCTTAAAAAAGCTGTGACCGAACCCAGAGTTCACAATCAGCTCAACCCCAACATGACCGTGGTCGAGGACGGCTTTGAGAAGGTGAGCCACGCTCGGTGTCCCAGCTTCTTTTAGATTCTCTTGATTGTTCCATGGAACAGGAAAACGCTCACCTTAAAACGTGACCTACTTTGTGTGTGTGTGTGTGTGGTGGACTCGGTGATTGTATGGCAGAGTGTTCTAGATGGCCTGGCACAGAAGAATCATGTGACAGAGCTGCTGAGGACTCCAGGTTCAGTGGTTCAGGCCGTGGTGCGTCACGGGGAGAGACTCTGTGCCGAGTCCGACCCCAGAAAAGGAGGCTATCCGGCGGGATACTGAGGCCGGTCCAAGCCTCCTACTCCCCCAGCCTGTGGGTCTACTCAAAGACATAAGGACAGAACCATACATCTGCACAGGGAACCTTTGAGAGAGACTCAGCTGCAGAATGCCTCCACAACGAAACACAGCTACTCTCGTCTTTCGACTGAAGTTCATTTGAACTCATGGGGGATTTAAAGAACACTCCATTTCATTACCTCTTCCATTCACAGAGAATGGTCTTCAGCCTTTCTGATTTTTTTCAGCGATATTTATTTATTTTGTGTTTTTGAGAAAAGTGAGATTGCACCTCTGATAGTAGCATTTTGAATCCTGTCTGTATCAGCAGATCATCCTTGTTGGTAGACGTGAAGAGGAAAGTGTAGTTGTGGATGTAGTGGGATAACAGGACTGCATCTATACTTGACCACTGCACTATCAGTGGCTCCTAATCCAACTGGAAGTTATAAATCATCTATTAGACACAAGTCACCTATTAGAAAAGCCTCATGACGTAGTATTCCGATCAAATACCACAGAGGCAGTCGTTGACACTGTGAAAATGAGCAATAATTCTGTTTGACAGAAATAGCCATTCATCTGAGATTTCATTGCAATAATGTAGGGGAGACTCGGAGTAACAAATTGTCTGTGTTTTTTGTAGTAACAATTTGTCTGGGAAAACGGTAGTATATTAAATGTGGAGAATTGGCTGTTTTATCTCAACCAAGGACAGGCAGTCTTTATGTTTTAACCGTGTAAACATGTCTGTCATGGTGTCAACTCTGAGTTCACATTCAGGTCTGCTGATTGCTTTATGAAAGCCACAGGTTGCTAACTACACTTTTTCTCTATGAGGAGAAAGAGGATTCGGGTTGGAATCTGTATCTGACAGCATCTGTTTCTCTCATTTCATCCAAACTCTGACCATGTCTGTTGGTAAGGGCTTAATTATTTGCTGCTTATTTGCTACCATGGGCTAATTTAAATGATATTTTCTTATTTCTTGTGATGCAGAGTGTTAAGAAAGAAATTGTTCATGTTTAATATCGAGTAAGACGGTAGAGATTAAGTGAATGTATAGTGTATTCTAAAAATACATTTGCAGATATATTTTTCTAAACATGCATTGTTCATATGCCATGCTTGTTGCCATGCTTGTTATTAAACATTTTTGAACAAATACATTATTTTTTACATGTGGAGCCCCTGGGTGTCTCTCTGTCATGCCAAGACATTGTAGTATTGTAGACACTTTCAAATTACAGTTGAAAGGCTTTATGAGAACCTCTTCACACAATGATTAATTACAAGGCTACAATTCCAACCTGTTCGGCTTCCTCGAACTATCCACAAAACAAAATGGCCAATAAGCTCGATTTTTTATTTATTTATTATTAATAAATAAATATTCAAACCATGTGCTGCAATTCATAAATACACAGTAAGCTTTCATCTGTCTTCAGATATCGATACACCCATATTATTACCGTAGTATAACCATATCATTTAAGAGGTCACATTTAGTCTACAGGCTTAGAAGATTTCTTTTTCACTTTGTACGAGAGGTGTCTCGTACAAGGAAGGCCTGGACGTTTGGATCAGCACCCATACAAAAACACCAAGACGAGTTATGTGAAACTGTATCCATTTACGTAAACAGCAGAAGGCCATCTATCAGTGTGGTGACACACACCCAAACCGGTCTTCCTGTGAGTAATTTGTCAAAGATGTAAAGATGTTTCTAAAGATTACATTTACTTTCAGTCAAGGCAAGCCTAGTATGAGCCTGGTATTTTTACAAACAGCCTACAAATTGGAGTACAAATTTGCTTTGTCACTATGATGTTACTAACTGAAGACCCAGAGTTGATCATGTAACCCTGATTATGCTACTTTCAGGAACTAATTATTTACATACCAGCGCTAGGTAGTGTTTACATTGAATTAAACTCAGCTTCTTTATGCAAACCAAAGGAACATGTGTTTCAAATGTGCCGTGCCAAATAGTACTCTTCGACCCACGTCATCCTGGAACACAGAGGTGTGCTGCGGTCATGACTGTCACGGCACACTGAGAACCTTTAAACCCTATCCCGAGTTTACAGTTCATCTTCCTGCATCAGGGAAACCTGAACAGCCTGTGAAATGAGTTCTGTTCCACAACATCGGCCCCTTTCTATGAAATACGGGAAGCCACAACCGCCACGATTGAGCTTATTTCACGCACACGGAAATCAATTCATTGGATTACAGACATCTAATTTCATGTCCCTGTGTTGGCACTATGTTACAGTATAAATGTGGTTATAACTATAAGGGAATTCCCTCACTGAAACGAATTCCTAATTTTTCCTGCTGGAAAAAAAAGGAACTGTTCTCTCTGAAACATTCATCTTGTGGCTGGCTGGGATATTACTATCATTCATCACCATGGAGGTAAAACTGGCCCTCTTTGACAGCGCTTGATAAATGAATACCACCCTACACAGAGAAGAAACCTTCCAAACAGGGTTGTTAGACACCCTGGACTAGCCACCTCTGACCGCTTTACCAGACGTCATGCAAGTCCACTACTGCCACAAATCGAAGCACATTGATCATGTTGATGACAATGTCCAGAATAATCACAAACGACGGGACCAGCACCTCAACAGTGTCTCTTCCCACAGTGTCTTGGGCCACACAGAGGATAAACCATAGAGTTAATATGGATAAACAACAAGTAAAAACCAGGATGAGCAAGCCGTTTCCTCTTGTTGTTTTCTGTGCTGTGATCGCCATCTAGTGGGCATGACAGACCCACCACCGTAAGACAAGAAAACTAATTCCAAACAAAAAAGGAGAAATTGACTAACAGAATCATTCACAGTTACAGTCTGATATTTAATGTACAACCACAATTGTTATGCCGATTTTATCATACATCGAATTTATAAAACCACCACAAGGAAGTAACCAAACCTGCAAAGTCATTGACGGTCGACTTCGTACGCAGGTTATGTGTGCTAATGAGCGGTGTGTGTTAATGGATGTCAGAGCCTTGCCACGGTCGCCGCTGGCGACTGCAGCTCCTGATCCAGCAGTCTGAACAGCAGGGCGCTCTGGTTGCGCTGAGGCCCCCGTCCCAGGGAGTGGTGCAGCTGGGCCTGCAGGTAGTACACGTCCCTCAGACGCTCCTTGCAGTCCAGCAGGGAGAAGTAGCCCGCCGCCTCCTCTAGAGTCTGGACAGCCAGGCCCAGGGCTGGAGGTGAGGAGCAGAGGGCACGAGAGAGACACGCTACGTTTATCAAGGGGCGAACGAAAACCACGTCTTCGATTTCGTGTTCTACACGGAAGGCGGTGAAGTGTGAGGCGGTGGTTTACCTTCGTGCTTCTGGGCGAGGGGCCTGGGCCCGGCCATGGACATCTGACAGCGGGCCGTGAGCAGCAGGGCGCGGCCCTTGTCCATGACGGCTCCGTGGGCCAGGACGGGCTCCATGGCCTCATGGAGGACGCTCAGCGCCTGCTCAGGAACCCCCAGCATCAGCTGCAGACCGGAGAAGCCGCGGGGAAACGAGAACTACTATTAAAGGACTGTTTTAGTACGATACCCGTCTTCACGTAGCTGGGTTTGTGGTTGTGAGGATGAAGTGAGGGTTTGGATGTGTGACTGGACCAGAGTGGATGTTTCTGGTGTCTGTTCTCGTGTGCGTGTCAGACAGACAGCAGGTGGTGCTGACCTGCGTGAAGGCAAGGTGCAGGATGGTCTCGGAGGCCAGGGCCTGGAGGTGGTGCTGCCTGGCCAAGGCCAACGCCTGCAGCAGGAGAGGGAGCGCGGTGGCGAACTCGGATGACTCCCAGTGGAGCTCGGCCGTGGTCAGCATCACCCTGAAACAGACGAGCACACAAAACGTCCGTCCCACTTCCTGTCAGACCGGACACCGATCCCGATTCAAGATACGATTCAAACACAAGAGCTGCCATGACTTGTCCCAAGTGGATGTCGAAACCACCCTTGGAATCGTGGTCTACCTGATAATCATCTCTGTGCCCTTAGTCTTCTCACAGTGTAGCTGCAGCCTCTGTAGGATGCTGTAGGCTTCTGTGGTGCGATTCAAGGCCTTCAGCACCCGGGCCTTCCTGTCAGCGGAATGCACACACACAATTATCTACTGGACCGAGGAAGGTGCCGAGGCCACATAGGCTACGGGTCCAGACCGTCCTCTGAACTTGCCTGTAGAGCCCTTCGGTTTTGTTCAAGGCGGCGATGGCTGTAACGAGGGGCTCGGCCACATGGTACTTCCCGTCGTTCATAGACCTCTCAAACTGGATCTTCAGGTCACACAGCATCCACAGCTGGTTCACAGAGAGAGAAAGAAAATGGATGTATTCGCACAATATTCACAACAGTGTGTCCCACAACAGTGTGTCTAACGAGTCATCTTAACCCCCCCGTGTCGCTGACTCACCATCGCGTTCTGAGTGTGAGGGGGGAACTGCTCCTTCAGATGCTTCAGGATCTCCGACACAGCCCCATAAAGGCCCTGCGGTGGAGGGACAGGGACACGTCAGACCAGGTCTGCCTCCGCCCCAGCCTGAGCCCAGGGAGCCGGGGAGGGGAACCCTGGCCTGCTCGGGGAGGGACGGAGGAGGACACGGAGGAGGACACAGACACATGCAGCGCGGAGCAGGCGTCAGACACACACGCAGCACGGAGCAGGCGCTCTACCTGTTCAGCGTGCAGCGCGGCCAGGTGGCAGAGCGCCACGCAGAAGGGCTCTGTGTTGTTCTGATGGACCCCGAAGTTCACCTGTTCCAGACTGTTCATGTTGAGGAGAAGCTGGGCCTGCTGATTGGCCATCGTGCTGAAACACACATGGGAGAAATCAAGAATCAATTACACACATCAACAGCACTCAACATGATCACATGGCTGGTATAACTATCTACTGATAGGTTATCTAGTCACTACACTCAGCTTATGGTCTGACGGTGCCTGACTGTAAGAGACTGACCTCTTGCCATACATCCTCCATATGGACGTGGTCTGGGCCAGACTGATCTCGATGAGCTCTGACAGGCTGTGCTTCCAGTGCAGGATGTCTGTGTCCTTCAGAGCATCCATCAGCTCATGAGCCATCCTGCCCTGAATAGCCCCTTCCTGGACCAGAGACTGGATGCCCAGAGACGCCAGGTACTAACACAGACACAGATCAAAAGAGACAGAAAGAGGATGAGAAACGGACAGAGAAAAGAAGTGATAAAGAGAGAGAGTGAAGGTTGACGGATCCCTTACCGGCAGACAGAAATGGGCAGCTATCTTGACCGAGTCTTCAGTTAATACCGAGCTGTCCGACCCTTTCATCTGTTCCAGCGTGTACAGCCAGCTCTGAGACACAACCACAGACACACACATTCATTAGTCTACAACTGAAAACCAATTGCAACATAAACATAGCATTTGTCGGTTTTTGACTCAGTAAATTTCGTACCAGGCAGTGCTGCAGACACACATGGTCGTTGGACTCCTGAGCAATGCGGATAGCCTCCTGGAGAGCCAGGTCTGCCTGTTGACTGAGCCCAAACAACAAGCTGCATTTCAGAAGGAAGCTCTTAACAGCCTTCTCAACCAGACAACCACCACCTCGGTTTGGAACCAAGAAGGTGGATGAAAGCGTCTCAGAGATGTGAATGAGTCATCTCTGGTGCTTCCATAAGGAAGCCTCACTGCCCAGACCCGCTTACTAGTGGCCGAAGCGACAGTGCAAGGCTGCCAGGTTGAGGGCGGCGTAGCGGAGGCTTCGGCCGTAGCCCTCGTCTCCATTGCTCTTGCCCTCGCTCCCAGACAGGATGAGGCGGTCGAAATAATGCAGCAGACTGTGGGTGGAGATGTATATGTCCTGGACCCTCATGCTGTTCAGGTAGCTCAGGTAATGCTGCGGAAGGACGAGACATCGTTCGGTTCTACATTTACATTTAGTCATTTAGCAGACGCTCTTATCCAGAGCGACTTACAGTAAGTACAGGGACATTCCCCCCGAGGCAAGTAGGGTGAAGTGCCTTGCCCAAGGACACAACGTCATTTGACATGGCCGAACTGGCAACCTTCAGATTACTAGCCCGACTCCCTAACCGCTCAGCCACCTGACTCCACCGGTTCTCTATTAGGATGCACCGTAAGTCTTTTACCGCTTCTGAGAAATCTGGGTTGAACTTCAGCATGTTGTTGAGCTCGTCCTGCAGAGCTGCCGGCTTCAGCGCTTTGTTCTCATCGTTCTTCAGAAGGTAGGCCTGCGTGGAACCACGGAACATCGACACAGCGGTCTAGTACATGCTTAAGGTGATGGGCAATCCTATAACCAAGTACCACAAACACAATTAATAATCACACTGACCTGTCTGGCAAGAAAATATTCTGCTTGCTTTTGAGAGAGGGGTCCTCTGCTTGGGGCATCTTCATCCCTAAGAAAGACAGGAACCACATTGACAAAAAAGAGGGGGGGGGATAATCAAAATTTTAAGCATTGCGATTGACAATTTGATAACACACAGGATAGCAACATATTCTTCTGCAATCACATTCTGCTAAAGTCTTCACAAACTGGAGCTCTGACTTGGAAAGGGGCATATCCAGGTCCTCCTTCTCCATCCTGTCCCCGACTGTGTCCTCTGTGCTGGTGAGGTCCATGTCGGAGTCGTCCGCAGCCAACACAGGAACCTCCCCCTGGCCGTTACTGGGCTGGGCATAGTGACTGTGGTAGTAGTGCTGCAGGGATTTATACAGCTTGTACACCTGGCTGAATGACAGCTTGTTGTAGGCCAAAAGCATGTGTCTCATAAAAAGCCCTAAAACACAAGATACGATAAAGATTCATTCAACGATTGTCATTACAAAAGCAAATTGCCTCAATACACGACACCACTCCTTTAAAATATCCTACTCATCACATATCATTAATACCCACCAACAACACTGGTTTTGTAAGCCTCCGAATCAAAAGCGGTGAATGGATTAGGAAGGGTGGCAAAGAAGTATTCCATGTCCTTGAGCTCTCCATCTGCCATTTCATGCAACCTTTGAAAAATTAATTCAGAACATTTACATTTACATTTAGCAGACGCTCTTATCCAGAGCGACTTACAGTAAGTACAGGGACATTCCACCGAGGCAAGTAGGGTGAAGTGCCTTGCCCAAGGACACAACGTCAGTTGGCATGACCGGGAATCGAACTGGCAACCTTCGGATTACTAGCCCGACTCCCTCACCGCTCAGCCAACTGACTCCCCAGAAGACTGAAAATAAATAAATAAAACTGTCTGCAGACCTTGACATGATCTAATTTAAGCTATACATACCTGAGTTTAACAGCATATGCCGTTTGGGGGCAACATTCTTCAACACTCTTCAGAAACTGGCCAAGGTTCAGGTCGGGGCCCTAGAGACACATCATTTCTCAGTGGCAAATGGATAACAGCAGGAAAAACAGGTCAGAGGATATTGACTGTCAACTGTAATAGAAGTGTGAAGCATAGCCAAACCTGTTGAAGGGGTAGAATTAGTTTGTTCAATCGCCTTTTTTCTTGAAGAGCAATAGGTTTGGATGTGGTCATCTCGTATAGCAACGCGAGAACAGAAATTTTGTAGGGAGTGACCCAATCTTTGATGCCAAATACATTGGCATGAACTACCCCATTGGTCATCATTGGGTTAAAATATAAACTTTCATGAACGCTCGCCATTATTCTGGAAAGGAGAGTTACCTAGCTAGATGATATAGGTAATAATGAGGCTAAAATCTTTAACCAGTAAGACGATAGTTAATGTTCCTAGCTAACTGTGCACGTTTTGCAAAATACTTGCAGACAAGTTTCCCGAATAGCACTATTAAAGTAAGAAGATCAAAGCCAAAACGATGAGCTGTTATGACTGTACTGTAGTTAGCTACCTAGCTAGCAGTAAACTGGCACATATTAGTTATAAGCGTCGCCCAAAAAAAATATCATCGAATGTAACGGATTATCTATTGGCATGTAGCGCTAGCTGCTTATCAAAATACATTTAACTATCATTTTAGCTACATTTTTCAAGACACTCTAAAATGATAGCTTCAAACTCCCCTCCTCTGTCCCTCGATATTTACGTCATTGCAACAATGGCGCGCTGACTCTACGTATCAGTCAGCGTACAGCAGTGTGGGCCACAGACACATCGATCAGGCAATACTGTATTAAATGTAAATATGATATGAATACAGCTTATTAAATGTTTTGACTTTCCTAAAAGTATTTGCATAATTTTGCTTTGGTTGTGTGGCACCGGCAACCGTCAGTGCAAGTCAACACCCATAAAATATGATTGGACGTTACATGAGCTGCTGCAGCTATCCTTACTCTGATTGGGTGGGAAGCATGTCTATCAGACCGTCGTGCTCGCTATCTTGTCAAGCTCATCAAGCAAGAAGATAACCCTCTCTGAGCAATATACTTAAGACAGTCAGTTTATCAAGAGAGGATCGAATGGGCTGTTGCAATGGTTAGACTATCAATTTACTTTCCCAAATCCCTCAACTCGGAGTGGCTATGAAGGTACACTTTCTTTCTTTATGATAGCTTGTAGACTAAGGCGCTTGATGCAATTTAAGTTGCATCTGCCATCTAACGTTAAGCCAGTCACCAAATCTCCTTATTTCAGCTGCTATAGGTAGATAGCTACTTACTATCTGCATTTTGCTTATTAAAATGGTTTAACTAGATAGTTGTAGCTAAAGTCAGTATGACTTAATAACCAAGCTGTCTAAGGGCTCAAAAATTATGTAATTATGTGCCACAAGCTATTTGACTGGCTATAGCTAGCTTGTTAGATCATGCACAAAACCCATGGAAGATAACTAACTGCAGTAGCTAATTAGTTAGAACACCTGGAATTATCATCTACTAAGAAACCTAGTGATTTCCTGCAAACTGAGTCCTATGTCTATGCCGTTGTTGACTGTTATTGCCCATGAGTGAATAACAATTAAATGATATAGAGACATTTTTCTGGATTGCACAATATGCTACTCATCCTCTCTCCGAGCAAGCTTAAAGGAACGTCTAATTTATTTAAGTAACAACGTGCAAGGATAGAGATTGTACGTAGCTATATATTTCAGTGGCAGTTTGGCAGCCGATCTGTAGTCTGGATCAGTGTGCATAAGGATCATTACGCTACAGTATATGGTCGATTACTAGTTTATAGATTCTCATTCCATAAAACTATTTTAGTCATGCTTCCTTCCTTCTATGGCCACGACATGGTTCTTCATTTTCTTACTCTCAGACTCCCAACATTTAATAGTGGCAATCATGCAAATAATGCAACCCAGTCTCCAAACTGGAGTGAACTACCACCCTTGAAATGGATACCTGTTGCATAAACCTATTCCACAATTTTAGACTCAACATTTTTGGTCAGATAAGGCCAATACTAGGAAATAGGTAATCATGCAGGTTTAACTCACAAAATAATTCACGCCGACTGCACGCTACCACAGTATCCTACTTTATTGCACCATTTCACCTTTTACCAGAAGGCTTACCTTATAGAATAATATTGGTTGAAAATGAAGGCCACTAGCTGTGTTGTGATTGGGTTGGTCTGTCTGCTAGAGGCAACCTCCTATATACGCGTGCTATGACCAGATATGTGTGCTTTTATCAACCAGGGTATAACTCAGTGAAGGAGGTCCATGTGAGGCCCTCTTGTAGAAATACCAAGGGTATTCCATTATGACATTGTGTTTCCATGGCCACTCTATATATAGACGCTATTATCACATGTGCCGCATCCTGTGTGAACCACATCTGAGCACAAAACCAATTCATTTGAAGGTATGCCTCGTTGACTGTGCGCCGGTTACCTGGGGCGACGTGACATTTGACAGGGAGGCGTTACCGAGGCGACCGTAGGGCCTCACGTGTGTTCCGTGTGTTCCATGTGTTCCATGTGTTCCGTGTCTGCGTGAATGGCCAGGCGGGGGCCTCGTCCATGTGGGCTTCGTGCTGTGGTCTGCTGAATGAAGTCATGGGCACAGGGGCGGTACGAGGCCAGCAGCCCGGGTTCGGAGCGGGAGCGGGACCCTTTCGATTTGCCCCCAGCGCGGGCTACTCCACATACCCACCCACAACCTCAGGGAGCCCCAGCCTGGTGTGCAAGGCCTGTGGACAGGCCTTCTCTGTGTTCCGAAGAAAGGTGAGGAGTTTACCCAGGCGAGCATGCTCACGTGAATTAAATGACAATAAAGATATAGTCTGGTTGATTTAAGAAGACTGTTGACATGTCTAATAGCCTTAACATTAATCTGCTTATGTTTTCAAATCTGTTCTCATTATCTAATGGTGATGTTGAAAGTTGAGCTGTAATCTAATGCGTCCACAAATTGTGCCAGTTCAGAGACTCTAAATAGAGATGGAGTGTTACGTCAGGAAACTCTCGGCTACAGGCTTTTGTCAGCATGATTTGACCATTTTGATTGGATACAGAAATCTAGAGTAAAAGTAATTAGGCTGAACTTTCTCAAACAGATTTAGCCCACAACCTCAAAACACTTGACCTCTCATGAGGATCGCTAGAAACACAGCTGAGAGACGCAGACTGACAAAGTCTCGTGGGAGGGAGTCGTCTTCAGCTGGGCACAGGGTTCCATTCCTTTACTCTGCGTGTTCCCTTCTCTGTCTCTTGGTCACCGTGCCAGCCTTGCGTCGAATCCCTCCCCCTTGCATGTATTACTGTTTGATGTTTTCTGACATGAAAGCGAGGAACTGCCTCCAGTCTGGCTGTCTGCAGAGGGAGGGGAACAGATGTGGATGATTGAAGAATGCAGCGACATTGATCTGCTTCCTCAAGACTCGTTTGAGCTCTGATGTCCCACTTTCCAGTCGTACATCCACTGCTCGCCACGATTCAGCTGGAGATAAATGCGAAATTTTAGACGCATAACGACTTTATTTCCGAATTTGAAACCAGATATGGTTTAGTCTTCCACACTTGGATAAAAAAAATGCATTACAATGAAAGGACATTTGGAGTTTCAGCAGGCTGTGGGAAGGATGTACAAAACCTATTAAAATGTAGCCTTCCCCCGGGCCTGTCTGCATCACAGTCCCTGTCGCACTGCGTGGAGTTCTTATCCCCATCTCCACACTCTCTCCTCTCTCTCCTCTCAGCATGTTTGCTGCGAATGCAAGAAGAGCTTCTGCTCGCTGTGCTCCGTGCTCCAGGACAACCAGCGCACCTGTGCCACCTGTCACCTGCTGAAGGGCACGGCCTTCCAGCGCCCGCTGCTCATGCGCCTGCGTGTCAAAGACCTGCGCCAGTACCTGGTGCTGCGCAACGTCCCCACCGACACCTGCAGGGAGAAGCAGGACCTGGTGGACCTGGTGCTGTGTCACCAGGGGGCCGGGGGGGCGGAGGAGGAGGAGGACGACCTCGACAGGGCCAGCCTCAGCTCCCGCGTCCTCTACACCCCGCCCCCGTCGGCGGCGCACTCGGCGTCCGAGCTGACCGCCCTCGCCGTGTCTCAGGGGGAGGCGCTCAGCCCGAGTGACAGCACAGGGACCAATCAGGTACGCGCACACATTAACAACGCGTGTAGTGTGTGTGTGTTCTTCCTCCTGGGCTTGGAATGGGTTCTACATGAACCTGATCTAACCCTGAGAGTTGATCTGTGTGTTCAGGTAATAACACAGCTGTGATAGCCTCCGTGTTGTTTACCACTGAGAAGTCTCAACATCAGTATTCTGCTGGGAGCCACTTAAACAATTACTGTAGAAAGCATCCAGGATGGTGTGACCGGGAGAGGGGACCAGAGAGTGCTGAAGGCATTAGGACCGATATGGAAATGACTTCTCTACTGGAATAGATCATTCCAGGTTCTCTGCTTTAAATACTCAGAAGGTGGTCAGTGCTGTAATCTTTACTGGAAATAGATTTGTTCGCTACGTATCATTAGCCCAAACTATGGATTACTAATCCTAATCCTTGACAACTGGCCAAGCCTACCTTAGACTGCCAATGGCTTATGGTGTTTACTCCCTGCAGCACTCAGTTATGTGTGTGTGTGTGTGTTACCTGTCTAGGATCTAGGCGATGTTACGTCTTTCTCCCTCTTGAACTTGGAACCCAGTGAACACACTCCAGAGGTGAATATCTCTTCAGGGGTTCTTTTGAAACCGTCAGTCACAATCTTCTCAGGCAATATACTCCAACATTCTCCATCCTTTCCATGAAATACAGTATACAATGTACTCGTTCAGGGTGTGATCACAGGCTATTACAGACGATAGTCCTGATCGCCTCTCCCCCCCCCCCCCCTGCAGGTGAGCCCTCAGACACGGAGGCAGGCCCGGGCCTCCCTCTCCGACATCTCCAGCCACAGGGACATCGAGGGTCTGTCTGTCCGGCAGCTGAAGGAGATCCTGGCCAGGAACTTTGTCAACTTCTCAGGGTGCTGTGAGAAGTGGGAGCTTGTGGAGCGCGTGGGCAGGCTGTACAGGGAGGCCGAGGACAACAGGAAGCCAGGTGGGGATCTCCATCAGGCCTGTTGTCAGGCAACAGCAACCGTGGTTGTAAAAATACTTTCATAGAGACAGTAAGACAGATGCAAGAAGGCAGGGAGAGAAAGAGAGGGGAGGACATGCTGGAAATGGCCCGGGCTGGAATTGAACCCGGGCCCCTGCAGTAAGGCTTTAGCTTTTACTGTGCCCCGTAACATTTATTTTTACTTTACATTTGCTGCGAGGAATCAATAATTCAGTGTAAATTGAGCTCCCTTGATACAGTGCAACTGGTCTGCTATGAATAAACGGATGTGTCATCTCTTTAAAGTATCATGTTTTCTTTTCCCTTTCAGTGGAAAACGTGAGCACAGCTGTCAGTGCAGGTAAGAGATTATCGATCTCTCTCCTGCTTTCTACGGTACCCTTCACAAGCCTCTGCTGACCACAATCCAGTTTGAAACGTGGGATTGCTACTAAGAATAGCGTATTTAATGATCCTTATCAGAGTCACTATTACATGTCTTTTACTTTACTCCTCCTGACAAGTGGTAGCCTACCCACCTCCTATCTGCAACGGTGGAGTTGGAGGTAAGGTATCAGAGAAGTGTGTCCCCCCCCCCGCTCACCCCAGTCAGTCCACTTGTTTGTGACTCGCCATCATGTCCGTCCTGAACCTGCATGAAGCACAAACGCCCCTCCTGGTGCCCCTGGACAGTCTAGCGATGCGTACCGCGGCCCCGCACCCAGATACACATTCTCCACACGTCCTCTGGGATCTTTGTGGTCTCGTGTGAAGTGCTTCATGCTTGTTTTTTTTACCATACGTTTAAGTGATGGGCAGGAAGCCCCGTTTTTTATTTTATTTTTAGCATCTCATCCACTATCCGTCTCCTCATCAGAACCATGGGGCTGTCGATGTGTTTATTACATCTGCAAACTTCAATCCATACTTTGAAGTATCAAAGTCCATTTTACGATGCTAGATATATATTTGTGTTTTAGCCTGGTAAAAATGAATTGAATTTTTGTCGGTGCACCTCAGGTGGTGAGGATAGTCTCATTGTCAGGGAAACAAATCACCCCTCTCCTAGACAATGACATTTCCCATGTGTCAACCTGTGTTGAGCATGCTCTCTGGTTTGTAGTAATTGACCTTTCCAAGACAAAGCACTCTGGATAAGAGGGGATATCTGAGTGAGCTCTCGAAGACCATGTCACACTGTCATACCCCCACAGTCCATGGCGCCATCCTCACTTTGTCCCGTCGTGCAGAGCCCCCCCCCCTCCTCCTCCCCGAGTTCTCCTCCTCAGTTCTCCTCCTGGTTTGTTGCAGACGGCGAGCGATCTCAGCTGACCAGCCACGACGACAGCCTGTGCAGGATCTGCATGGACGCCGTCATCGACTGCGTGCTCCTGGAGTGCGGTCACATGGTCACCTGCACCAAGTGTGGCAAGAGGATGAGCGAGTGCCCCATCTGCAGGCAGTACGTGGTGAGGGCCGTGCACGTCTTCAAGTCTTAACCCGTCCCCTCCCCCCCGCACTCACCCCTCACCACAGCCCCCCCCCCTCCATCACCACTTCCTTAAGACACGCCCACCTCCTCCAGCGGACGTTTGGGACCGTCCATGTCCGAGACCAACCATGCAGCTCACAAACCTACCAGACTCTAATCAGTGGATTTGCTCCGTTTGTCATTTTCTGAAAATGAAAACGACAAACGCAGTGTTCAATCGTCTTTGATTTAAGAGTTTGACGAAGCACCGCTTGACCAATGAAATCCACCCTCACGTGAACTCATTCCGTAACCTAACACGTGTACTGGTCCCAAGATGTCGATGTTGTTATGCTTTTCTTACTAATGTTGACTTGAATATGAATGTGAGGTATTCAAACACGTGCAATCTTGTCTAACATGACGTGTCACTCATGGATCTACCTATGGACGGAGAACATGCTCAGAACACAAAAAAAATTACTGACACTTGCTGTAAACGGCTGCATATCTTAGTAAGATAAATATGATGAATATACTGTGTTTAACTGTATTGAGATCCGCAGGGTGAGGGATGTAGGTGCCAAATAAGAAGTGGGATGTCCTCTTCATTTCTCACCCTTGTTCTCTCCGTGTGTGTATGTTTGATAATTAGCATGTCATACGAGTATCTGTACCATATTTTCTGATTTTACACATTTTGTGCACCACTGTTCACATCAAATTGCATCCATGAATCAGGACTGGGAGCTTACTTCTCTTGAATGAATATTAGCAGACCATATCAATCTGTAATGGTATAAACGTTATACTGGTTGCTTGTTACCGTGTGTTATGTCTTCTGATAATAGCAATATCGCTATGGATTATCTGTGACAAAAACAGAACCGGTGCTAACTTAAATTCAACTATACTCCGTGTTTTCTTTTGTCTTTACACCTACTTTGTTGTGTATGTGTTGTTATGAATGTCTTTGTTTTCTAGGAAGTCAAGGGAATACCTTATTATGCATTTTATGTCTGCTGATGCTTTCTTATTATGTTTTGGGATCATCAATATTCTGCAGTTGTAACTTTTTTAACAACTAACTGTTCAAAGACGTAGCTGTAAGGTTACAGACACTTGTAGCATGTAAACAATACAGAAGGAAAAGTGACTTATATAGTTGCAAATATTGTTTCATATCACTGAGATGTACATATCTATATTTTTTCCATTTAATTTAAATGTGTAATGACATGTTAAAGATGACCATCAGATTAGGTTAGTTTATTATTAAATGAAAGAGTTATGTTTCACTGTCAGATGGTTTGACTTTCATTCATGGATTTGCCTAAGCTTAGAAGCAGAGCATGAGGACAACTGTCAAGGCACGGGACTGAATACTTAATTTTCCCTTCTGCTCTTAAAAAATATCAAGCACTGTACTGTATCACGTCTACATTGCTGCTATCACAGATACGATGTCACATGCAAACCACAACAGCAGTTGAGCAGGTTGCACTTTCCTTGGGAATGGTGTGTAGAACTATATTGTGTGCAAGGTCTGGTCTTTGTATTTCGGAATGGTAAACTTTTTATTTTGGTAATTAAATATTTAAATTGGAAATACATTTATTGTGTCTTTGTCTTAAGCTCCTAACATAAGCAGCCTCTCGAACAATGGAGAGCATTGAAGCCAAGTTACACTGTTGCCTGGAAACAGACAGCTGCACCCCGCTTCAGCAAGGTAAAAACGTGGTGATACCGACATGATCCTTGTTAAGTTGAGTAAAGGGCTTCTGAAGGGCACCCAACGGTTGTTTCTACTCAAAGAAGAAGCAACCGTAGGTCAACTATGAGCCTGGCATTTTTCGAATGTTTTGGTGTCCCATGTCAACATGTCTGTGTCACCATCAGCCGGAACTTGGGTATTATCAGCCACTGTATAAAATAACTGGTGATTTACTTACATTTAACATGTGCATCTGTAAAAGCAAAAATACATTTTAAAGCCATTATATTTTAGTCATTTATTGACCAAATATTTCATTTAGACATTTATGACAATTATATCAAATGTTTATATTTTAATAAAGTAAATCCATCCAAAGTCAGTCACTTTGGCACGTGTCATGGAAACCACAGCATTCTAAATATACACCTGGGTCAAGGCAGACTTTATAAGAGCACTATCCAGTTCTTAGAGATATCTGAGAACCATTCAACAAAACTGTATCTGGGAGTGTGTGGAACTGCAAACATTAAATTACTCCAAAAATGTTGCCTTATTGCCAGATGTGTAAATTATGGTTGTATAAAAAATATATTTTTTTACATTTAACACATTTCTAACAGGTAGAAATACACAGCCAATTCAACAAAACCACAAACCATTATAAAGGTACAATCTAAACAGCACAAAAACACTCATGCTTTGACTTTCCTCAACACCTTTTCTCCAGGAGTTATACATCCTACCCCTTTGTACAAAGACTCCACTTTGAGTGTGTTGGGGTGCGGTAATATCCATAAAGACACCAATGACAAGAACAAAGAACGTGTTCAAGATACTGCTTCTCCTCTGACAGTGAGGATTCAGGAATCTGAGCACAGAAGAGGAAATAAAATGTACAAAACCAACCAGGTTCAATGGGGAAACCTTGTTGCTCCATTTAGTGCATTTCGTTAGTCTTTTGTTTGAGTGTACATTTGGACCTCGGCCCTAGTTCTCATAGAAAACTAGCTGAGCTTCTGCAGCAATTTATCTTCCTTCAGTCCGAACTGCACACTCACAGACATCTCCGCTATGAAACGTTCGCAGGCTGTCTTGGTCACCTGTTTGCAGTAGCGGAGGTCAATTTGACAGATGCTTCCACAGCGCTTGAAAAAGGTGAGGGAGTGGTCTGTCACCCTGTTACACACTGGAGGGAGACACAACAACACCACACAATGAGCTCCAACGCCGTGTGACGATAAAATAATGAAAAAAAGTCCCGGCACAGCATGCGTGAAAAAGAGCATTCTCACCTGACAGGTTGACGACCGTGAGGGAGTCTCTGGTGGTGGTACCTGCCGCCGTCAGCAGGTTGACCGACTGGTCGTTGATGTGGTTGCAGTAGCTGAGGTCCAGGCTGGACAGGGAAGGCATCTGTCGGATGATGAGACGCAGAGACGCGTCGGTGATGTCCAGGCCGGCCAGGCGCAGGTCCACTATGTTCCTCAGCTTACAGCGGTTGTCCATCTGACCTGAAGGGTTTGAAGATAACACACATGGGTCAAATACTAAGCTTTAGCTAGTTTTTAGGATGACTAAAATGATTTTATTTTAACTGACCAGTAACTGTTAACTTGCTCTTAACCACTTCAACCGTTTTGGTACTGGTTTGCTGGTGCCACCAGGGGGCGATCTAACACACTTAATAATCAGTTTGATTCTCCACCTGGTCTGTTGTCTGTCGGGGGGGACAGCAGGTCTCTCATCTGGGCGTCTTTGAGCCCCTCCACCCACTGGACGTCCAGGGTGCGGAGCGGAGGGCAGCTGGAGGTACACAGGGCTGACACGGCCACCCAGGAGCAGCCCGACAACAGCAGCACCCTCAGACCTGCCACACACACAAACAGAGAACACATCAATTCTGAGACACGATCAAAGCATGCGGATATACTCTGAACGGATCGGTAGAGATCAGGCGCTCCTCCCTCTCAGATGACCAGCATGTCGGGTCGTGTTGCTCTTCCTGGCTCGCCTACCTGGTAATCGGTTGATGAGCCAGCTGAGTTGCTTCTTGGAGATGTTGGTCCAGCTGAGATCCAGGGAGACGGGCTGTCTGCGGATGATCCCACTGAGCATGAGCGGTGAGATGGCCTTGCAGCGATTCAGGTCAATCCGGGTCCACAGCCTTTTGTCACAGCACCTGGGCAAGGTAACAGGCAGGCAGACAATCGAGTTCAGCACACTCCTTTGTTGCTAGCAGTGAAGGAATTTACAGTGTGTGGGTTGCACCTGTAACGTACTGGTAAGGTATTTGTGGGCCTCCCATGACTGATTCAACTGACTAAACCAAGGTAGTAGCAGAGTTCTAGAAGAACAGAGCCCTTACCATCTGTTCCAGGTCTTGCAGACCCGCATGTTGACACACAGCTCCTTGTGAGGGAGGTACCCGAAGATCTTCATCCAGACCTCCCTCTGCATGGCGTGGGTCTTGCCGTCCGTGAGGGGCAGCCTGTCCGGAGGGGGGCTGATGGGGGGCGGGCGGATGACGTGTCTCTCCATTTGGACACACTTGGGCGGGGAGCGCGGGGGCAGGGGCCGGGTGGCGGGGGAGCTCCTGTTGAAGCCCAGAGGGGTGATCTGACTGGGGTAGAAGTGGCGCAGCTCCCAGGGGGTGCCGTTCATCTCCCTGGTCCTGAGGTGGGGCCGCTCACCTCCCAGGTCGCCGCCGCCGCCGTTCCGGAAGGGCCTCTTGGGCTCCTCGTTCTCGCTCTCGGGCTCCTCCTTGAGGGGCTGGCGGTTCTCATTGGCCAGGGACTCCTCGGTCTTCTGGATCTCCTGGTTGAGGGCTTTGCTCAGCTCCTTGCTCAGCTCCTTGTTGGGGATGCGGCGCTTGCGGCGGGCTTTGGGCCGCGGGCCCTTCTCCTGGGTCTCGCTGCCTCCCTCGCTGCTGGGCCCCGCCCGGGGGGAGCTGCAGTGCGACTGGTCGCTGTCCAGAAAAGGCGTCTTGAGGTGGGGACTCGGCAGGTCGGCCTTGCTGTCCTCTTCATCGTCAGCTTCGTCCCTTTCAAGGACACGCCGGTAGAAAGGTTCCCGCTCCTCCTCATCCTCCTCCTCTTCCTCCTCCTCCTCCTCTTGGTCCTCTTCCTCCGTCTTGATTTGATGGAGAAGTTTGGGGAAGAGAGGATCAGCTGACTTGCCCTGCGAGAGTTAGAAAAGAGGAATTTATTTAGTACAGCATGGTTTGTACAGCGCAACATGACACGGCTCCATGTTTGCGACCAACAAAAGGTCAAACGATCGTGAAAAAAACAAACAGGTTCATCATTAGTAACAACGAGCCTCATTATTAAAAGCCCCTCTACCTTCTTCCTCACGCCGAGGTCCTCTTCCTCATCGTCGTCGAACAGCTTCCTCTTCTTCCTCAGTTTGTCCTCCGGTCGGGGCCGAGGCAAGCAGCTGGGCGACAGGAGAGGCGGCTGTCGGCCGACGGGCTCGTCCAGCCGGTGCCTGGGGGTCTCCTCCCTCCTCCGGACCGAGCCCCCCGCGTCCGCCTCCTCCTTGGCGGCCTTCTGCTCCCTCAGCAGGGAGCCTGGGAGGTTGGAGGCGTACTTGAACCCTGGACCTCTTTTTTGCTTGCAGACCAAAAGGAGAGAAAAGGGGCAAGACAACTTTATACCTTTTGCCTATCGGAAGGAGGTCGTCAGACCAGCAGCTGCGGGAGAGGTCAGAGGTCAGGTCACCCTAACTCATTAACTACAGTGCATGTGGTTGGGTGTTTGCTTGTCCCACATGTAACGATCCACTGTCGTACCCCTAGATTGCTCTGTGGCAAACACCTAAACTGTAACAAGAACATCATGTGACGCTGTTAGCCAGGCACACAGGAAGTGGAAACCACAATACGAAAGGCAGGGCAACATGTTTTTGACATTGCAATCTTAATAAATTCAGTGAAACACCATCTGTTGCACATGTATCTGGTTTACCTGTGTCTGGTCATAAAAGGGTGCATTTGCTCTAGAATATAAAGAAGCCTTAAAATCCTGACAGGGGTACTTTGTATGCGATCCTCTAGCCTCATGTTGGTACTCACTTTTCCAGTTTTCCCAGCATAATTGCATTTGGGACACTCCCAACAGTTAGGGAGCTCTTCGTTCACCACGCCCGAAGTATCTTTAACCTAAAACACCGGCAAATAAAGTAAAAGAGACACTTGTGAAGTAAAAGCTAAATGTAAATGTAACCATGAAAAGCAGAAGAGAATTATCTTTTGTACAATGTGTTCACAAAAAGAGACATAACAGTGATATGAAAGTTGAACTGGAATGAGGAAGCTGGATGCTTTTCAACGTTTAAATACCTCAAACGTCCGCAGCTGCTGCGATATGTCACAAAGTGCATGGCACCAGGAAGTGACACTTGACTAACATACTGCACCACCAAGATCTCTACCATCTATTAGTCCCAAGAGCAGCAAACGGGATGCGCAATATAGCTAAGCTCTGACGCACTGCAGGTTTCAGCAGTTGTGCTTAGGCTTGTTCCGTTTTGTAGTACGTGTCTTTCTGGCTTTATCTTCTACTTTGCATTTAACTCAACCTGTAACATCCGCTTATCCTGCAGCGCCTCATTGCAACATGTCTCCTTCCCAGGCAACACCACTTCATTCAAATTAAGGGGAAAATTACAAGTTGGCTCAGTAAACAGGAAGTTCGTGCCTCTAAAGCCCTTAGTCAAAGCTTTGGAATGACACTACATTTGCAAATTCCAGATCCATTACTCTGTCATGTGAGTCACAGAGCAAACAAATCACCTGACTCAAGTAGAGGCAGCCACACTCCTAGGCCAGGTTCCCCTCACCTTGAGACAGTTGGGATGAACTATCTCATTGCAGATGGAGCACTCCATGAGCATGACATTGAACTTGTCCTCTTCCTCCTCCTGCGTGTCCTCCTTGCCTGCCTCACCACACACCACACACACGGCCGTGTGGGGAAGAACCGGCTGGAAGGGGAACCAGGCAAAAAAAAGGGGCAACATGAACATTCAGCAACAGCTTATTTGCCGCGTTTAGCACAGCAGAGGATAACCTCAGAACTGATAACCTCAGAACTGATAACCGGTAACGACACGTCCGTGCATACTCACCGCGATGCACTGCCTCATGATACATGACTGCTTCATGCGACCCGGACCTCCAAACTTCTTCATGTCTTTGCAGAAGTGACACTCGCCACACTCGGTCCGCAGGCATGCCTCACACTTCCGACAGCGTGTCCGCCGGCGCCTCGCACCAGACGAGCTGCGATTGGACGGCAGCTTGACGGCAGCTGGCGTCCCCATCTTGGGCTTTGGCCGATTGGCTGCCCGTTGCTGGAGGATATCAAAAGAGACAATTCTGGTCAAACATCCATCAGTGGGATGCTATCACCTACTAACACCAACAACTAACTGCAGGAGGCCCTAGCAGGAGCTACAAATAATAGCATTTATAATAGCATTCCAGATGACAGTGCCACGTCTGAATATAACCTCTTCTCTCTATGAAAACACACAATAATATAGGAGATAAAAATGTGAGCCAGTGATCCCGCTGCATCCCCCAGAGCTTTTCAGTGATTTTTTCTAAACCCTCACAGATACATATTTCTTGCTGCAGATTCCAGTGTTGCCAAGGCAACACTTTGCTTTGCTTGTGCTCAGCGTTTGAAGAGAACTTATGGGGGGAGGAGAAAATAGAAACAGTTCTTTAGTTGTAATGAAGGCTTGGAGGAATTGTGAACGATTATAATTGATTCGAAAGAGAGCCTTTTCAAAATGGCTTTTGCGGCAGTAAAACTAGTGCTTTTTCTCAAGGAGAACACAAACCGGCCTGTGGTTGTATAACCAATCAATAGTAGAATAATGACGTTTTTGATTCATGCGGTGGCTTCGCCAGATTGTTCTCCCAGGGGCGGTTCCAAAAGGCATTGGTATGTGGCGTGATCAATGAGGGAAATGGAAAGCAAATCTCTGTATTTGTTCCTCCCTCGCTCGCTCCGTGGAAGGGGAAAGGGCAGGGGCAATTGGAAGACAGACCTTGACATTCCAGTCTAAATGAAACTTGAGATTGGGTTCAGATTTTCAGATTATTGAGTCTGTTAAGGAGAGAAGACTGGAGTCTGATGACTACCACTGAGTCCTCTCATTACGACTTCAAGGTTAGTGTTCTGTCCTGCCTCTCCTTGACAACTAAGTACATAATAAAGGAGCACACCTTTGACCACCATATTTACTCATAAGTACCTAATTACAGGGCCAGAACTTTGTAAAATGATGTAACTGCTAAATATTACATCACCCAACATTTAACATGGACAAGAAGTCAGTCAATAAAAGCAAGCGATAAATGATTAAATTAATAGATATAGATAACTGATTAAATGATGAAACCGTATGCCCTCAGGTAAAATGCTAATCTCAAATTAGCAAGTGCTCTTTAAATCACGATTAGTCAACAACTGGAGAAACTGCTCCACAAGCACATAACTGTGTCATGGCTCTTACGTAACCTCCCTTCAGGAACAGATATAGCCAATACAGGACAAAAACATCCTTAATCTTATGAAAACAAACAGAATTTTTGAAAAGGGCTTAGAAGGTAAGAAAACCCAACAACACTGGTTCCCCGGGAACAGAGTGTTCCTCAGCGGAGACGATAATAACCTTTTCTTCAGGAAGACGTTCCATTAGTGCAGTTATACAAAGAAGAGTTTTCAGGTTTGGTGAGCTTTGTTGTGTTAACTTTTGCCTGGATTGGTCTCATGATTTGCCACATAGCGCCTGTCATGAACCTCAGGTATAAAAACCAAACTGGTCTGCCAGGTTAACAGAACAGCATAACAGCACAGCTCTAAATAGACTGGAGAACAGGAGACATCCATTGCTACTAGTGATGCAATTTACAGCTGGGTCAAGGACAGATTCACTCTTTTCACAGTAAATCTGCAGAGTTAGAAATGAGGAACACCTCAGAAGGAGGGAAAAAGCTGCAAAGGTTGAGAATATCAACATTGCACAACACTGAGTGTGATTGGAAAATATGACTCCCTTTTCGAAAACTTTGATCAGATGTGTCCTTCCTCCCATATTAGATGCATAAATTGAGCCTGAGAACTCAACTGCTTCCACCTGAAACCTATATGGGCTCTCCCTGTCACTCAAATTACATGTTTTCACGAATTCCCTTCAGTATGACAAATCCACGACAAACTGTCCGACAGGTGACAATTCTTCAAACATGTAGTTCGCCTTAGGTTCCCTTCAGATCTAACAGCAGAATCATAAAACAGAAGTTTATATTACATAAGTGCAAAGGGCCTGATATTCCTTTAAGGTAAGCTACAAAAACAGCAGACTAGCATTCACTGTAACTTGGTTGAGTACCGTGCCAGGAATGTGAGGCCGGTTTGCTGAGGCCTCAGAACGCTAACTCAAACCCCTATCTGAGAACAGTCTTCTGACTCATAATTTCAGTGTGGATTTCAGTGGGAGGAAGTCACAAGATTCACCATCTGCCTGACTTTAGCACACATATACCACAGAACACATAAGGGGGGAAAAGGAAGGTCCACAACACCCCTGTTACTCTGCCAAAAGAAAAAGTGGTCTAACCAAGCTCCTTTATGAACAATTGGTGTGTGGCTTTACGTGTTGTGCTGCAATGCTTCTAACCCTGAGCAACCATGCAACAATGTACTCAAGCTTGAAGCAAGGGCTTCAAAGTGTGCTTCTATTTCACTGTTACACTAATATGCCTGCGCCTAGTGTCAACCCATTTGAATGTACTCTTCTTTCTATGATCTACGATCCCCACTGGTCTTGCATGTATTTGCTGCTAGTAGAGTAGCCTACAGCTTACAGTAGGCTAACAGGCAGAAGCGGTCAAGTGCTGTGAGAGCTCTTCATTGTTCCTTTTCCCCATCCCCCTCCCCAGTTCCTGCGAAACAACATTGCCTCAAGCCTTCTTAAAGGCACAGAGCAGTAGGGGATATAGTATGAAGAAAAACGAAAACATGATAATGACTTAAATCCAGTTTGGTCTATACATTCAAGTCATAGTAAAGAGTTGTTAAGAGAGGTTGAGAAGATCTCTATGACCTCAGTTTGTATGGGCTAGCATGCACTGCTTGACTGACTGTAAAAAACAAAACAGAAAAGACAAAAAAGTACATTCCTAAAGTCTTACGCATGTTTTCGGAAGCAAAGGTCACGACTGTTAAAAGGGGCCAAAAAATCCAGATTTTGAACAACATGATTGTATCGTTTGTTTAGTGGTAAATGTGGCACTGGGCCCCAGGGATAGTGGAGGGACATTCACATGTAGAGTCATGCTGCTTCTCACTTGCTCACTCTCTCTGATCACTGTTCACACCGGATCCTTAAAGGATCGCTTTTCTACCTGGTCGAACCTTACCCTGACAAGAAACAGGACAGTTCAATAGCTGTGGAAGCTGTTTAACAGATGTAGACCATCCATCCTATAACGCCCTTTCTGTTTAATTTTTCTCTCTAATACTTTGGCTCGGCTCCGTTTCCGAGCAAAGGGAAATGAACTGGTGCCCTGCTAACACAATTCTATTATTTTACCATTGAAAAGGTAAATAAGACCAGATCTCATGAGTACTTTATACACAGTAGCGTACCATACCATCTTACATCTGCTAGATTAGAGAGAGAAGGTGGAAGATTTAGAGGGAGGGGAAAATAAGAAAACATGTAGCTAACAGTATTACTTGTAGCTTGTAGGCAGCATTAGGCAAACAGTCAAATCCAGCGTTCTCTGACCTGTTCAGATTCTGAATCGTAATCCTCATCGTCCGCACTCAGTGACATGGCCATGGTTCCTCAGTTCTCATCGTTTGTTTGGTGTCGAGAAAACTGACATGGCTGAATTCAGCCCAGAGCTGCTCTGCTGTTCCAACACTCTCTTCCGTCCCCCTCTCTCCCTCTCTCTTCACACACAGCTCAGGAACAGGCAGCTGCGCAGGCACACACAAGGGCGACAAGAAGCCTCATGAATATGCGTCGGGAAGGTCAGGGAGGGAGGGGAGGGGGAGGGGGGGTGCAGGCCAAGCCAATGGAGAGGCAGATGGCATTCGGTTACGGGGTTGCTTACAAAGGGCGCCTAGACCATGGAGGTATTATGGCCCAGACTCAGGAAGGGTGGGCCTAGGGGGACTAGGGGGGAGACAGCCACAGGAATAGCCCAGACAGAGGGTCACTGGAGGAGAAAGGAGCAGGGGGAAAGCATCTGTCTCCTTGGATATTTGGATATTCAGGGGGGGGGATGGGGGGGGGGGGGGGTGGGTGGGTGGGTGGTTTGGAATATATACTGTACAACATATTGTTGTGTGAGATGTCACTCATTCAAGTTTCTCAGTTAGAAAGATATACGTCTTTCACTTTAAAAAGCAGGAAGCAATCCATTTATCTGAGTTTGATTGCTCTACCCTGGAACTTTCTTGTTCCTTGTTTGTTTCAGCCTGCTTGACAAACAAAATGTTGTTTACATGACGACTACATTACTGGCTACATTACTGTAGCCCAGAAGTTTACAGGTCATATTGTAGCCTACAGGTTGCCAAGTCTGATTGATTTTGTTTACTATGTAAGTGCAAGTTGTGCATCTTGTACATAAATACCTGACAAACCAATGTGTTTCACTGTGCAATTCCAGAGATCTGAGGAGGGGTGATATCAGGGTATCAATAAAGGGAAGCAATTCGATGAAATTACAGTAGTATACTTAATGTGTATCACAAATAACCTTGGCCACAAATGTAAGTTACACACAATCGCCATAAGTTTTATCTATCCACAAGATATCCACTATAATATCCACCAGATGGCAGTCACATATCACTGCTTTGTTCTTAGTTCAAACCATAGACTGTATGGTTCAAACTCATAGATAAAACATAAAAACATTTTTTTTAAAGCAAGACAAAAACATGTGGGCTTACACGGTTGCACGTTAATTGTTTCTGTATACTTATACACATTTCATATGTTGCCATTTGCCGGACCACACCTTCACAATTCTAATTGACTTACCTGGTCCAATTCTATGTGCAGCCTAATTAAGATTAATTACTAACAGCTGAGAGGGAGTTGAAAGAAATCGAGCAGAAGTCCAATATTCAGGTGTAAGACTAAATAAAACATCAACAGTGTAACTAATACACGGTTAAATCTGAGAGATTGAGAATGTCTATACATACACAAATTAAAATCAGATGTGAACTCATGTATGTATGACCAAATGAAACTAATTAAAAAATAAAGCTACATTATCAACCTTACCTCGGTTTTCAGAAGAGCACTGTTGGATTGTGGGTGGGTAGCACAATTTGTGTTGTGAGTTTCCTGAATTACAAACTGCTGCACTAGCTTGAAGTTTTGGGATGTAGCCAGCAAGCTAGTTGCACACTTTTTGTATATAGTCTCGTTCTAGGGAGTACATTGTGATTAGACTTTAAAAAATATATACTTAAATCACGTGAACTTTAAGTCAAAGTCTACCAAACGACTTCCAAGTGCTGAAATAGAAAAGGTTAATTGTTAGCTAGTAGCACAACATTGCTTGCTAGAAAGTTTTTAAAAGTTGGGAAAGGTAGCAGAGCTAGCAACACCAAAATGAGTTTGAACGAACACTCTTTACAAGCTCTATCATGGAGAAAGCTATATCTGAGCCGTGCCAAATTGAAGGCTACAAGTCGGACATCAGCTCTTTTGTCTGGTTTCGCAATGGTGAGTAACGTTACAATAGACGGAAAGTTGGCTAAGGACGAATGTTAATGCACATAGATAGCGACCTAACCCGGTCTGTCATGCCCTGTCAAATGAAATGTGCAAGAACGCTCGCTAGTTCTAGTTGGCAACATTTGATGACATATCTAGGCTACGGTTAACCACTTAACTGTGTATGTTTAGTAGGAGGGTGTTAATAGTTTAAAGTACATACAAGTCAGTGTGTTGGTGTAAACCACGATAGGCTACTCTGCAAATGTGTGACGCAGTGAGACTTCGTATGACTCGCGCGTGAAGTTTGGTGTCAGCAATCTTGCCTCGAGTGTAATTTAGAAGCCATTGACGATTTTAACGATCAATTTTGGTATTCTTTATTACAGTATGTTAACTGCATTTGCATATATTGAATCAAATGGTATACATTGTAGCTTTGAACCTTTTATTTAAATTTGTATTTTTGTCTAGGTGGCGATGGTGGAAGTGCAATTGGAGCCAGACCACACGTATCCACCGGGGCTGCTGATTGCCTTCAGCGCCTGCACTACCGTCCTTGTAGCAGTGCACCTCTTCGCTCTCATGATCAGCACCTGCATCCTTCCAAACCTTGAAGCGGTGAGCAATGTCCACAACTTGAACTCAGTGAATGAGTCTCCCCACGAGCGTATGCACCACTACATTGAGCTGGCCTGGGCGTTCTCCACCGTCATCGGCACCCTGTTGTTCCTTACGGAAGTGGTTCTCTTGTGCTGGGTCAAGTTCTTGCCACTCAGAGGCGGGAAGATCAACGGGACCATCAGCTCGGGTGAGGCAGCAGCCATCGCCTCCACCTCCATCATGGTGCCTTTCGGTCTGGTGTTCATTGTGTTTGCTGTGCACTTCTACCGCACACTGGTCAGTCACAAAACTGACCGGCAGATCAGGGAGCTAGAAGAGCTGTCCAATATCACCCGCCTTCAGAATCAACTGGACCACAGGGGAGAGGCTGACTGCCTGAGCCCTGTTGTCCATTTCTAATACTGATCAGAAACACTAGGTTTTACACGTTCAACTACTTTGTGAAACATTTGATGATTTTCTTTCGCATTTACATAAATTCACCAAGTAATGGTGTCAATCTGTTTACTGTAATTCAGCACTTCACATAAACCGAAATACACCAGAAGGGCTTTTCAGTTACTCAGAGCTACAGTTTACAGAATCAATCAAAAAACAAAACGAGATTAGATACTATCACTGCCAATTTCTCATGTTATGTTGAATCAGATTGTATAGTCTATCAGTGAAAAAATGGTACATGTACTCTTGTTCATGTATCATAGCGGTGTTACAGTTAACAAGTTCTTAGTATTTTTAAACATTAACTTTGTGGTATCTACATTACTGCACAGTCATGAGAAACTTAGAGACGAATGACTGATCATATTAACCGAATTGCTGAAAATGGATTTCTGTGAATGTTGATCTTTTGTGAAGTGTTTTTTTTTTTTCATGTATTTTGTTACAAAGAAGCTGAGATCTAACCAAAGATGTTAGATGCTTTAAAATACCAAACTTAGATGAGCTCCAGAATTTTGTAAGGATTTTACTCTAAGCCAATTCTTGTACCCCTTTACAAAGAAAGTTAAAAAAAATTATAATATTTCTGTAATGAATGCATAGCTCTGAATGCATAGTATATATTGCTGTAATACAACAATGGTGTTACTTGTGGATTGAAAACTTTCAGGGTGCAGAAGTTTCGTTAAAAAACAACAACAAAAAGCAAAAAAATAAGTTTGTATATCTGTAATGTCACGAAGGGATAAGGAGAACCAAGGCTGGGTACAGAATTGTCTAATACTGTATGAAGACATCTGGAGATTCAGCTGATAACCTTCAGCTAAAAGGAATGTAGGCTCGTTGGGAAAGGTTGTCAAGGATACAGTAGATTGAAACTGTATTGAGAAGTATGCCAAACTGTTTTTAAAGGGTGAACTGATGACAGTAACTTTTATACGTATTGTTTTTGCATGATAAGGCTCACTCCAGTTATATATGGTTCCTGTGTGGATTTTTAGCTTTTTAAATGACCTGTCCAGTTGCACATCTGAAATGTCTGTCACATTATGTGCAATCTTCAGACTGTTTCATGTGAAGTAACCTATTCTAAGCAGAATTACACTTCACACAGATGGATATATATATATATCCATTTAGACACACACACACTCATACACACTGTATATTTCTCTTCTCAGTTAGGTACAGAAAACCACTTTTAGGAAAATGACACATACTGCATCTACTTCTAGACAGACAGTATACACGGCATTGACCATTGAATGTGGGTTACTTTCATGCTTTGCGGTCTTGGTCTGTGTAATAGGCCTACAGTATCATTTAGGAAATATTTTGTGCTCTACAAATATGTAGTTATGAACATCACAGAAGAGATTGGTTACATGCTCCCCTGAACCATATGAACTGTTTATTTATTCTTAAAGCTTTTATATATAGTATATCTTTTCCTTTGTTTTCAACATATGCAAGAGGCCAATTATGACTAATAAAGGTTTTTATGTCTAAATTTGAATGCTACCATTGGCTATTTCTTCTAGTCACAGTTTTTGCATAAACAGTGTATTTTCCTGAATGTGCTCGGTAATGATTGGAAACCACAGAAATGTGTCAGCAAAAAAACTTTACAGTAGATATGTTTAGTATGTAGCTGTCATTCAGGCAAAAGTCTGGTTGTCTTTATCTGTCTTTTGTCTTTTATAACACTAGTTTTCAGACTAGTGTTAGCTTAGCGTTTACTTGGTGGTTTCGTGGTTCTCTCTCTCTCTCTCTCTCTCTCTCTCTCTCTCTCTCTCTCTCTCTCTCTCTCTCTCTCTCTCTCTCTCTCTCTCTCTCACAGAAGTGCACAAAGCTTCCTCTCTGGGTTTTTGGGTGGGTTCGTTGCTGCAAGGGCTTTTTTAGTCGCCTCTCTGAATATGTCATCCACATTTTCATTGCACTTGGCTGAACATTCCATATACAGCTCAGCATTTATTTTCCTTTTGGTTTCTTCTCCCTGTTGAGGAAAATAATAAAATTATGATTTAGATTTCAGGAAAAAGTACTCTCTTAGTCAGTGTACAGGTAAGTCCATCCTTTCATTGATCTAAAACCATTTGGACACTACTGGTATGTGTAGAGTTCGTACCTGGATGTATGTGATAAGATTTTGGCCTGAGGACCAAAGCTTTCTTGCCAGGGTTTTGTCCTTCCGTAGATCTGCCTTGCATCCAACCAGGATGACTGGTACACCATGGCAGAAATGATGCACCTCTGGGTACCACTGAGAGCGCATATATAACGCAATCATGAAAAATGTTGGTGGAGATTTATACAAAGGTTGTGTAAACAATGCATTACTCAGACCCTGCAAGATAACACCCGATTATCGATAATCGGTTATAGATAGATCGACTAGAAGATAGTCGTCATGGCAAAAGAAAACAGTGCGGTACCTTTATCAAAACATTCTCAAAGGATGAGGGGCAGGTGACATCATAACAGATCAGTACTAGGTTGACATTCTGGTAAGAAAGAGGACGTAATCTGTCATAGTCTTCTCGACCTAAGGTTAATGGAACAGATATTACCACATTGAAAATTATGCATGTTCATAGGCTTTGAATAAAGCTGAAAACAATTAGCATGGCTTTACATTCCAGTCAGTCCAATTACTAACGTCCTCCAATTATACCTAATGCCCTAACCATTCATCCTCATTTCAGTCAAATTAACATTCTTAGGTTGTAAAGGCATTGCTCAGACACCTTGACTTGCAATGCAAAATGTCCACTATACCTGACATACTTGTTTTGCCGGGTGCTTTCAAAAGCATGTGTACAGAGTAGGTTCCAGACCTTACCTGCAGTATCGTAGAGGTGTAAGCGAAACTCAGCCCCTCTATACCTCACATTGGCAACCACATTTTCAAACACAGATGGAATATGTTTCTGAAAGATAAGTGTAAGATTCTTTACTGTCACAATATGTTGTTAATAATGTACACACTGTTTAATTCAAATGTAATTATTTAATTAGCTATACAATGTAGAGCAATGGTATTCAAAAGTGTCCTGTTCGTAGGACTGTTATAAATAATACACAATATAGTATTGTACAGGTTAGTAGATGATCAAGATCAGCGAGTCTTACCTCTGGAAAGTTTCCCTTTGTGTAAACCGTTAAGAGGGATGTTTTTCCACATCCGCCATCACCAACAATAACAACTTTAAAATCCTCCCTTCTGCTATGCCCACTGCTCACCCCTGACACACTCTTTGTCATGCCTCTCAGAATGCAGAAGGATGTGGGTAGAAAAACCGACCTTTTCTTTGTCAAGACTTACTTCCACAGGAGAAATAGAAGCACCATATAGTGATACCCAGAGAGCCAACACACAGAGCCTTCCCTCTGCTAGCTTTTGTACCTTCTACAACTTCCGCCAGAGTAAATAAGACTCCTCTTGGTTCTGTAGTGCCTGCCCTGCCGTGCAAGAGAGTGGCTCACCTGAGACTTCAGTTCCCATACAGATAGAAACCTGTTGACTTTACCTGCTCCACCCACTTCTTTGTGTACTTTGAGAACTTCCACCTGAACTCATGCATAGAAGAGAGATGCCAGGATACTCCCATGTGAAACACCCAGAGGGAGAGAAGAAGACATGTACATAGTTGAGGTCTACCTTCCAAAAGGCATAATATAATACCATCTATTCTAGTGGACTTGGAATACATGTGCCTATTTAACCATATAACTATGTTTGTTAAAAAGTAAATTCTCTTAATAAAAAATAAGTAAAACAATGAATAAGTGTATTCACTCAGCAGACACTTCACCTCTGTGTAATACCCACATCTGCATTGAGTGGGAGGCTATAGCTGTGTCCATATCCTGTGAGCTACCACAAACCACTGACATACATCTTATTGTTTCCTGTAATTGTCACAGCGGCAGGTTAGTATGTGTTCATCCATGTGGGTGAGCTTATTCAAAAGGACAGGGAAGAGAAGACAGAGTACAGTGTACTTCAGGGAGCTGTTAAGCACTATGAGTTTGAAAGAGCACTCGGAAGAGACTCTGTCATGGAGGAAACTACACCTGAGCAGGGCGAAGCTGAAGGCCATCAGTCAGACATCAGCTTTTATGGCAGGATTTGCAATGGTGAGTGAACGTGATCCCAGCACATTAAGGTTTTACATTTTCAACAGCCTACCAATGTTGTCCAATGGCACATTATGCTTTTGATTAATATTTTTCAGAAAATGAAACATTTATTGTATTAACCCTTGTGTTATCTTCGGGTCATTCTGACCCATCAGTCATTGTGACCCACCGTCGTATTGCGACAACTTTACCGCACACAAAAACAAAGTGAAGCATTTTCTTTTAACCGTCGGGCTGTCTCAGACCCCCCACATTGCAAAGGTTAAAAGAAAATGCTATTTATTTTTGTATTGGGCAAAATTGGGTAAACACAACGACGGTTCGTTGGGAACCTTTGGGTCATGTGACCCGAAGGCAGCACGAGGGTTAAAAAGTGCCAGGAACATAAAAGGGGATTTTGTATGTGTGTAAATATGGGACATTTATTCTAGTGAGTTTTATGGCTAGTGTCACATTCTTATCTAATGAAGTCACCCTGTTTTAGCATAAACCATTAAGGACCTTTATACATTTTACACAAATTGTCACAGTGATACCATATGAATAATTGTCAATGTGTCACAGTGAGATGCTAGAGTGTGGAGCCAAGCACAAGGAGAGGCCGGCAAGACAGGGTCGAGGAAATCAAAGTATTAATTTACCGGAAACAAGCAGAGTATACTCAAATGTACACAACAAGGAAGGGACCATACAAGCGCACCAAACTAGACACAGGTGAAACTAACTACAACAAACGAGCAAACTGAAAACCTGACGTAACGAGACACAGGTGAAACTGATGACACAGAGAACACAGGGAAACACTAGTGCAGGGGTGTTGAATCCTGGTCCTCAGGGACCGCTGTCCTATATGTTTGAGATGTTTCCCTGCTCCAACACACCTGATTCAAATGAATGGGTTGTTATCAAGCTCTGTGGAAGCCTGATAACGACCATACATTTGAAAAAAACAAGAACTGGGCATGACACAATATGAAATGCTGTTTCTTCATGCTCCTAGGTGGCCATGGTGGAGATGGACCTGGAGTCGACTGACCCGTATCCCCGTTGGCTGCTGGTTGCTTTCAGTGCCTGCACTACCACTCTGGTGGCAGTCCATCTCTTTGCCCTTGTGATCAGCACCTGTCTCCTTCCACACTTTGATGCGCTTGCCAGACTTGACATCAAGAACTTAGGGTTTGAGTCTCCCCAGAAGAGCTTGCACTCCTACGTTGAGGCAGCTTGGATCTTGTCCACTGTTGTTGGCACTTTGCTCTCCTTGGTGGAGGTGGTTCTTGTAGTCTGGATCAAGTTTTTGCCGCTTAATCCAAATAATATGGAAAAAAACGACATGAGCTCAAGCGAGGCAGCCATCACTTCCTCCTCCATCATGTTGGCTGTTGGACTGTTGTTCATTGTGTTTGCTGTGCACTTCTATTACACGCTGGTCGTTCACAAAACTGACTGTCAGACTGAAAAACTGAAGGAGCTGGACTACATAACCAAGATTTTATAAAATGATAGCTTCACAAGCTTCCAGGAGTGTGTGTGCTTACCAGAACCACATGGCGCAGTGTGAAAATATACAGAGCTCATTGGCCCGTTTTGTATTCACTGAGCATGTATGTCTTTTACATTTACCATTTGGATTTTTCTATCAGCAGTAGAAGAATTTGACCATTGTGGGAAAATATCGATGTTATTGTTAATTGTAAAAATAAATCGGATATTTTCTTCAATGTAAACTTCCAGTATGCACCTCCTCTGTAGAATGAGCCGTACATCTCATCTATCTCACCTGAGATAATATAGAGATGTCTGCTTTTTTTTTCTAGTTACAGAGGGGATACACATTATATCAGGCCGTTTTTTCACCTGATATAATGTGTATCCCCTCTGTAACTTTTGCTGTCGAAACAGTGCCCTAAAAACCCCTTCCATAGGGCTGCGCTTTACCATCGCCATCTGATGGTTTACTGTGAGAACTGCACTTGTAATGTTCCCATTAAACCACTAGATGGCGGTATCGAAGCGCAGCCCAATGGCGCTGTCGAAACAGTGCCCCTTAAAAACGTGTTCCATAGGGCTGCGCTTTACCATCGCCATCTGGTGGTTTTCTGTGAGAACTGCACTTGTAATTCTCACGTTAAGACACTAGATGGCGGTATTGAAGCGCAGCCCAATGGCGCTGTCGAAACAGTGCCCCTTAAAAACCCGTTCCATAGGACTGCTGGAAAAGAGCAGACATCTCCATATTATTTCAGGTTGTCAGAGGCTGTCAGAGGCTGAGAGGTTAGGGAGTCGGGCTATTAATCAAAAGGTTGTTGGTTCGATTCACGCCCGTGCAAAATGATGTTGTGTCCTTGGGCAAGGCACATCACCCTATACTTGCCTTGGTGGGAATGTCCCTGTACTTACTGTAAGTCGCTCTGGATAAGAGCATCTGCTAAATGACTAAATGTAAAATGTAATGTAATGTTGTTCATTGTGACCAAAAGAACACAGAAAATAACATACATGATGTCAGGACAGACCCTTTGCATGTTAGGGGAGGGCATACACATTGAATCAGGTGAAAAACGGCCTGATATAATGTGTATCCCCTCTGTAACTCATATGATAGACAGGTGAACAAAGCGGTTAATTGAAAAGCCATATTAAACTAAATTAAAACAGAAATCACGTTAGAGGGCAGGGAGGGACAGGTTAGCAAAGAAGGGGCATCCCTGTCAGACCACACCTGCAGAGAATGGACAGATGGAGGTAGCCTAGATTTAACCCTTGTGTTATCTTCGGGTCATTCTGACCCATCAGTCATTGTGACCCACCGTCGTATTGCGACAGATTTACCGCATACAAAGACAAAGTGAAGCATTTTCTTTTAACCGTTGGGCTGTCTCAGACCCCCCACATTGCAAAGGTTAAAAGAAAATTATTTTAATTTGTTTTTGTATTGGGTAAAATTGGGTAAACACAACGATGGTTCGTTATGAACCTTTGGGTCATGTGACCCGAAGGCAGCACGAGGGTTAAGGAATAAAGCAATATTGTTCATAAACCTGCATGTGATGTCGAGTCACATAGATAGGCCCATCAGTCGGCCTATGTAGATAAGGTGCATGGCAATATGGAACTTTGGAAAACACTGTCGATTAATCCACAATACAACTGATGTTGAAAGTTAATACATTAACACGCCCACAACTTACTTTCCAGATTTTTTTTGTGGACCTATATTTTGTTGCTTGTGTGAAATGTAGCCTATTTATACTCTTCGGAGTATCGAATGTGCGGAAGGATTCACAAATACACTGGCCTGTATGAACCAACCGCTGAAATCACCGAGGGAGACAAGCGCTATGACGACAGGTGCACAATGTAGGTCCTTCGTGAAGGAAACATCCGTACAGGTAAATTTGAAATATTTTATATGATTAAATATATAGCCTACGGTCTAAATCATAAAAAAATTGGGACAGTTACTTTTACTGTACTTGTAACATAAGTGAAATCCAATAACACATTATTAGTAAGGATACAGGTGATTCGCACGGTCTCCATCACCTGCTGGGGCGTACCACAATGGCGAGCATCAAGAAAAATTCCCCTCTTACGCCTTTAAAAACATTGCGATTATTTATGTGATTAATTACAGTGTACAATGTAGACTACGTCCGTTTGAAAGTCGTTTTTCATAGTTTCATATTGAAATATTTCCCTTTTCACCCGATAATGTGAATCTATTTGAATGTTTTCAGGTTTAGTGAATGTAATGGAAAACAAACATCAGGCTATTGACCGAGAGAACCAACCACCTCAACATTGGAGAAGTTGCAAGTTGATTATAGATCCAGTGTTATCAAATGGATTTTTTAAAGTCTATCGTTATGATGGGCAGCATTTCAATATGCCTGTAAGCTTTTTTACTCTTTTACTTTTTATATATTTGCTGATTTGAATGACCGTAACACTGTTTAGACATCAGAACAAATTAGTACATATTAAATTCTAGTTTATTATATTGCTACGTTGACATTAAATGCTATGTTTTCTCGTTAGGTTCAAGACTTAGGAGTGTTTGCGGTGGACACAGTCAGAGACCCCAGAATATGCCGTCTTTGGACCAAATACGATGAGATTGATCTTTTAGTTCCTAAATTTAAGGTGGTATCACTTACCTGTGATGATGGTCAGACAATTATTATCGGAAAGTTGTACTGAAATTGTTCTGTCACGTGATTTGTGTTTCAGGTTGATGAATGCTATGTCGGCCCAATTCCTCCCAAAGAAGTGACGTTTGCACGGTTAAATGACAACGTCCGAGAGGGTTTCTTGACTGACTTATGCAAGAAATACGGACAGATCGAAGAAGTGGACATTTTATACAATCCTCAAAACAAAAAGCATTTAGGAATTGCCAAAGTCATTTTTGACACAGTCAAGGCCGCCAAGGAAGCAGTGCAGCACCTTCATGAGACATCTGTCATGGGGAACACCATTCATGTGGAGCTTGATCCAAGAGGTAAAGTGAAGAACAGGACTGTCCTCTGTCCCTTATGTATGTTTGTCTAGAAATCAATCCATCTGCAAACATACACACACGTAAATCCAGCTACATTTATGTATGTGTTGTAATTCAATTATAAACTATTTGCTATGTTTTATACCATATCTTTCCCAGGTGATAACCGTTTGCGATATGTCCATCTTCTTATTAATGGACACTACACTCCTCAGACTGTGCCAGTGGGAATCAATGACGTCACCCTCCAATATTTAACTGATCGTTTTCTGGTAACATTTTGCTATGTTTTTTTATTTATTTAAATTTTATTTGATTATTTCTCACAAAAACCGCATCAAATATTTCTTGATTTATCTGTCCCCAGTGACATGCTGAGGCCTGGAAAGATCCAGTCATTTCTGTTCTGTACTTTCCATCCTCCCTCAGGGCACCAAAACTACCCTGACACACAATGATCAAATCTCCACATTCACGGGGTGCATTTCCAGTCCGACCAGCATTGCGACGCCTCTCTCCCTGGACACAGCATATTCCAGTATTTGGCAGGACACTCCAGGAAGTTTGGGGCAGACGCCCCAATCTCAAGGCACCCCTCGCACGCCCTGCCTGTCTGGAACCCCTATGTCTCAAGACTCCTGCTACTCCAGCCAGCAGACCACGCCCATCCACCAAGCCAGCCAGGGGGACCACTCCTCCTACAGTGTTCACAGACGCTCCAGGAGCGACGGTCCGGGCGGGAGCCTTCGCCAGTCAGGACGCTACCAAGGGAGATTCCACCGCAGCTCACAGCTGAGCTCCTTGTTCCAGCTACTCCACCCACCTCCTCCACTCCCCCTCCAGTCCCAGATTCACGACTCCGCCGATAGCCACAGGGCTTCCCTTCCGTGGTCTCAGAACACCCACCCAGGCAAAGAGGCCCTCTCTCTCTTCCCCCTTCCCCACCAGGAGTCCACGGTGGCACATTCTCCCTACTCCAAGGCTCTCTCTCTGGGTGGCAGTTCTGCCCGTGTCTCAAGCATCGCTCCCACACCTGTGGGTCAGAGGGCAAAAACGGCAACGCCGGAGCATCATATCTGCATGGCGGACTCTCCCCCCTCGCCTCCGGACACTTCCGGAACCCCAGCCCGGGAGACGCAGAGCCACAGCTTGGACACTCGCATCGAGATGCTCCTGAGGAAGAACCAGGGCTCCGGCGCCCCCCTCCCCGCCTCCCTCCTCGCCCCCCTCCTCTGCGACGGGGGTCTGAAGACGGCGGAACGTCTGCAGAAGAGCCCTGTTTCCCGTTCCTCATCAAAGGTTCCTCACTTCTCTCTGGACGGCACCCCGGCGCTCAGCGGATCTCGCTTCAACGGCATCCCGCGCACCGCCGGCAACCTGGAAGACGGCAGTTCAACCCCCCTCCCCGGCGGGGAAGAGGAACAGCTCGCTGCTGTTGTGGAGCCCTTCACAGAGACCCCTCAGACCTCTGGAAACATTCCTCTAACGTTAAAGATTAGAGGCCACACAGACCAGAGCACCTCCGACCAAACGGATGTGAAGACTAGACTCTTACCGACCTCTTGGGTAAAGAAAGCAGGGTTATCATTAATATAGAATAACTATTTATATTTAGAATAATTCAATTAATATTTTTTCTCATTTCCGGATAAGGTTATGAGAATGTGAGATAGTAGTGTACTTTGGTCCACAGTGCCAGGTGTTTGTGTAAATTGTAAAATGTTATGTGCTTCAATCTGCCATAGATTCTTTTATAATTGTATTGCTCGTTTTTTGGCATTGCAGACACAGGTCCTGCCTTCGTCAGAAGAAGACTTCCACATCTCTGCACCTCAGCCTCCCACTTCATACTTCAGTGGAAACCTTCCAAACCCTGTCTCTAACCCTAAGCCCTCAGCTTCGCCTGCGAATGGTCGCACACGAATAATGCCCTTTAACCGCCCGGTTCAAATCCCCCCCAGGAACCTTCATCCTCCAATCCCTCCTTCTATCCTACCCTTTCCGGTCCCTCTCTCCAACGGCACCATAGCTATCCCCCCTCCTGGCTTTGTACCTGTGCCTGGTCAGGGCATCCCACTACCTCCTCCCCCTCTCCCCCCACCTCCCGCTGTCCTCGGACCCCCTCCACCTTTAGTTGCCCCGCCCCCTATCCCGCCCCTAGCGTACCCCTACCCAATAAGCAATCAGCAGTCGGACAAGATTCTTTACCCACCTCAGAGAAACATGCTCTTTCCTTTCAGTGCCCCCCCTTGGCCCCTTCCCCCCATCCCAAGGTTTGACCCCTCCGTGCCCCCACCAGGTTACCTTCCTCCAAGGAAGGACCTGCACAAGGTCACTGTGGACAAAGTCATTTCCGTCATCATCGACGAGCTAAAATCCATCACGAGGAAGGATATCACTCGCAAAATGGTCGAAGGGGTGGCGTTCAGGGCGTTTGACGAGTGGTGGGATGACCAGGAGCATAAAGCGAAGGTGAGCGCGTCGCACGCATCGCAGTAAGAGATCTCACGACGCCCCCTAGTGGATAACATGAGCCATGTCTCTTTCTGGTTTGGGTACGTTTGCAATGGTGATGCCTCCCCGTGTCCCAGACTGCTGTGATGCCAGGGAAAGGAGAGGAGAGAGCGGAGGACAGGGCGCACCCTAGAGACCCTCTCATGCTGATCGCTGGCCTGTGTAAGACTGTCCAACTGCCTTCTTTCAAGGTACGGCTGTTACCAAACTTCAGATGTAAAATGCCAGATGTGATTAAGTTGAGAGTCATGACAACTGAAAATAATTTTACACGCAGGTGAAGAAGAAACGGCTCGGTGATACTAGTGAGGATCCCAAACCAGAGGTCGGCCTCTCTGCGCATGAGGGGGATGGACACGGGGTCACAGGTCAGTGCTGGGGGGTCATACGCAGTCGGCAGAATTGAACTGCGCTTATGGCGGCACTCGTATGGACAGAAATAAGGTTTTTGTCGCTCCTCAGCCGAGGCGCAGGAGGGTGGCGTGGCGGGTCTCACCCCGGACCAGACCTCTCTCGCTGGGGGCGACAGTTCGGCCGTTAAGCGGAGACATGCGAGGCCTCTTGAGCTCGACAGTGAGGGGGAGGAGGAGGAGGAGGAGGAAGAAGAGGAGGAGGAGGGTGCAGAACAAAAAGAGGAACAAAGTGAACAGAACGACTTCTGTCCCAACAGCCAGGTGCTCTGAGATTTCAACTGTTCATGTGATGAGAAATTGATTATTATTGTGTTGTGATATATGTTAAGGTTGATGTTGCTGATGTTTGCTCGATGTGATGTTTTAGCGGTGTGAAGAGGGTGATGATGAGGAACAGAACGAGGATAACAGACTGGATGATGATGAAGTCGAGGCAACAGGAGATGAACTTTCCACAGAGGGTATTTGTTTTGAAAGGATTTTTAACGCATACTGTGCAACTAGATAACGTCTCTACTGAGACACAGCTACTGAAACAACTTTCTTCCTTTCCAGATGACAAAAGGATCTTTTCAGAGCAAGAGTCTTGCTCCTCCTCCTCTTCTCCCTTCTCCTCGGAAGAGAGTGAATCCTTCTCGGACTCTTCGGAATCTTTCTCTTCAGAGTACAGCGATGAATCCCCAGACTCCACCTATGGAGAGGAAGAGGAGGACGAGGAGGAGGAGGGCTCACAGGAGGGGGCTTGGGAACACAGCAGAGTGGAGTGTGTGGTGATATCGTCAGACGAGGAGATGGAGCTGGAAGCGCCCCGCACCCCCACAGCCCCCCGCACCCCCACAGCCCCCCTCACCCCCACAGCCCCCCTTACCCCGGGCACAGAGCTGGAGGTGGAGCTGGCCCTGCTGGGGGGATCCCATGAGGGTCTGGAGAGAGATCTGGGGGAAGCCTTGTTGGGTTACACCAACAGCCTCTTTATACCAGACCCAGTATCCCAGCATCTACTTAGTGAACACCAGCACCCACTTCAGGCACCTTCTCCTATAGGACTCCCAGGTAGAGTATCTGGTTAATGAATAAATATATATTTTTTATGAATTGATCTTCAATTGTTGAATATATACCACAAAAAAATGCGATGTGTTTGCCACTGTTTCTGCAGTGGTGTGTTCTGACTTTGAGGTCGAGACTGACAGTCCTGAGTGGGAGATGGACTCACCAGAGACCCAGAGGCCGCTCACCCCCACGGGCTCCCTGGTGGACAGTGACCCTGACGTGCTCTTCAAGAGCAAGCCGACCCCCCCTGCTGTGGTAGAGGTGGAACTGCCACAAACGCCTGGTCAGGGCGTGGCTTCCTCCCTGGACAGTGAGGAAGACTTGATGGACCAGCTCCTGTATCTGTCAAACACTGATCCCAAAGAGCGTGCTCTCACGGTTTCGTACGCGCCCGGCGAGGACATTCCCAGGACGCCGGGCGCTGAGGAGAGGAGCGTCTGGACTCCGCACAACTCCAGTCGCGTTCCAAAGACACCTGGCAGGGAGACCACCCCTTCAGAGGGGAGTCTGGTGATGAGCCCGCCTCCACCTCTTCCGCGGAGCCCCTTCCACCTCCCCTCTCTGTCCTCCAACCTGTACACCCCCCGCACGCCCGGCAGGGACATCACCCCTCCCAGGAGGCTGCACAGACATCTCCGCGCCCTGGGTAGAAGGACGGCGGGCCCCTCACCTCGCTCACACGCCCCTGCTCTGTCATCCTTGGTGTATGACGAGCGGCTGACAGCATCCTCCGTCGTTTCGCCCCCTCCCTGCAGCCTGTCCTCAGCGGAGTCTCCTGCTTCTGGGGACGTGTGGCCCGGTCCCCGGCCCCGGGGCCAGACCCCCCTGCAGGGCCTGGAGAACCGGCCCGGCCTGGTGGACGACAGAGAGAGGGGGAAGCTGTTCTGGAGGAGAGTACGGCAGAGGAGGAGACGGAAGAGGAGGAGGTGGAGGAGGGTGCAGCCCCGGGAAAGGACGTGGTCGGCGCCGAGAGCGACTCCCTCGCTCTGTCCCGGTCTCTACCCTCACCGTCGCTCTCCCGGCGGAGAGAGGGAGGTCCTCCACAGGGTCTGGAAGGAAGGCTTGGACGAGGAGGACTGCAGGCTCCTGCAGGCTACCTATGAGAGGAGGCTGCAGCATGACAACGTCCGCTGGCTCACTGACGCCCACTGGGTCCCTCACCCTCATATCCTTCAGTCACAAAGCCATGCTGCTTCTTGTCGTCGGAATTGATTTAGAAAATGACCGTAGAATGTTCTGACTGTTAGCCTGACGTTCAGCTCGAATACTCTCTGGTGTGTCGTGTCAGTATGACTCTCAAACTTTCGTTTCCCTTAGCAACTCTCCACTCACCAGAGTCCTGACAGAGGACGTTGAGGAGGGCTGTGATTGGCTGCGGAACCACGTGACCGGCTCGGCCCGCAGCGAGGGATTCTACAAAATCGACAAGAAGGACAAGATCAACTATCTCAACAGCACACGTCTGGACACGCCCTCTCGCCCGACAAATACTCAGGTATTTGTTTCCGTTCCAGGTCTGTTTGGATCATCTCTGACGAATGTCAGTCTCAAACTACTGACTACTACTGAAAAATGACTAAAAATATTTCTTTCTAGCAGATCTTATGAGTTTTAATGATCGAATTGTATTGATGTGTGATGTTTTACTTTGTTTTTATAATCTTAACTATAGCACTTTGAGATTTGTTTTAAAATTTGAAAAAAGGCAAGGTGTGTTAGAAATAAAATCTATTATTATTATTATTATAATTATGTTGACGCTGATGAAGAGCGCGTGTCTCTGCAGGGCGGGAGCCTCCCAGCCCAGCCACAGGCCTTGCTGCGCTCGGGGTCAGAGTTCAGGGCGGAACAGCGCCGCCTGCTGGCCTCCTTCAGCTGCGACAGCGACCTGGTCAAGTTCAACCAGCTCAAGGTGAGGACATCCGAACACCAAACAAAGTCCAGCGTTGAGACTTTTTAGCTCTGCTGTCCCGGTTCCATTACTGTGCACCAAACAAGGCCCCGCCCCCGGGGGGCATGTCCCGCTCTTTCAGTTCCGCAAGAAGAAGATCCGATTCTGCCGCAGCCACATCCACGACTGGGGGCTGTTTGCCCAGGAGCCCATAGCTGCAGATGAGATGGTGATCGAGTACGTGGGCCAGACCATCAGACAGGTGAGAGGCTGGAGCACACAAGACACACAAGCAGAGCTCCAGGCACTACAAGGCCTCACGCTGACATGCCAGGGACTGGATTACTAGTAACGATTACCACACAGGGTCGAGCTTTGTCTTGCTGGGTACATTTACATTTAGTCATTTATCAGACGCTCTTATCCAGAGCGACTTACAGTAAGTACAGGGACATTCCCCCCGAGGCAAGTAGGGTGAAGTGCCTTGCCCAAAGACACAACTTAATTATGCACGGCCTGGAATCGAACTGGCAACCTTCTGATTAATAGCCCGATTCCCTAACCGCTCAGCCATCTGACCCCCCCCCAGTAGACGTGACTGACTGTGCGTCCTGCCCTCAGCTGATAGCGGACATGAGGGAGAAGCGCTACGAGGACCAGGGCATCGGGAGCAGCTATCTGTTCAGGGTGGACGAGGAGTACATCTTAGACGCTACCAAGTGTGGGAATCTCGCCAGGTTTATTAACCACAGCTGCAATGTGAGTAGTGCCACTCAGAAATATAGAAACGAATTATTGTTTTTTGAATGTGTGACAAATTACCACATAATCCTTAACGTAATCGTGTATTCTGTTGGTTCCAAATACAGAAAATACCATCTTATTGTGTTTTAGAATACGACTATACAACTATACACACGAGAATATGACTATGTAATGAAATAAATACAAATCTGATGACTCATGGTTAGGTGTACTTTTGTGCAGTCTATTGGTAAGGTTTTTCCCAACGTGTTCAAACTTCTTTTTGTTTAGCCAAACTGCTATGCAAAGATCATCACAGTGGACTCGCAGAAGAAGATTGTGATCTACTCCCGGCAGCCTATCAGCGTCAACGAGGAGATCACCTACGATTACAAATTCCCCATCGAGGATGAGAAGATCCCATGTCTGTGTGAAGCAGACAACTGCAGAGGATCCCTCAACTGACATGTGGTCTGAGCACCCACCCCTGGTGCTGATTGGTCTGACCATCATGGGCTGATGTCCAGCTGATGTGGGCAAACCCACAAGCCTGTGCCTCAGTCCTGAAGAGAAACCTGTGTATCTGGACCATGTTTTCATTCATGAGAACTAATGACAATGCATTCAACTTGTATCAAGTATTTTAACTGATTATTTTGGTAATTTGGTGCAATGACAGTGTATGTAGACTAATGATTGTACCTCTGTTTATAATATACATAAAGATCTCTTTTTACAAAGTAAGGAGACTCCAGGTCACATTACCCCTGTTATATTTATAACTTCTAGTTCTCTTTTGTCTCTGTTTTGTTTTTTAAACGAGTCACAATCCAGTAATATATTTTATTACATGCACTTAGAATGAAAGCACTTCAGTATAGAAAGCACATTTGAAAGAGTACAAAAGCAATTAGGGTAAGAAACAATTCATGTTTGGACTTTTTTTGTGGTTAATGCAACAATTAAATCACATTGTGCATTGATATTGTGCATTGAGGCATTATGTTTCATATGTAACTCACATCCTCAAGGAACTGTTTGTCATGTTTACAGCATAGATCTTTAAAGCAATGTTAACAGGCATCAAGGTTGAGTATAAATAGCCAATGTGGGACAGTTAAATTTGTTATATAGTGTGCAGGAGATAAGTAACAGGTGAAGTGTCGGTGCTGGCTTCAGATGTTCTTGCTAACTCCATTAGGGGTCAGGATAGTCAAGTTTCCCCTGGCGTTCTGGTCTGCCTCGATGGCCTCAAAAAGGGCCTTGAAATTGCCGGCTCCAAAACCCTGGAGAGAAAAAGAACCCAAGGTGTCAAAGACACCGTCATGGTGACGAGTTCCCTAAAAGACTATTTGTGTTTGTCAGATCTGTCGTATGGAGCCAGAATCACTCAGACTTTGATGTCCTTTCAGTGTGAACACTCTGTGTGACCTCACCTGGTGGTTGTGTCTCTGGATCACTTCCAGGAACACGGTGGGCCGGTCCTGCACCGGCTTGGTGAAGATCTGGAGCAGGTAGCCACCGTCATCGTAGTCCACTAAAATCTTCAGCTCCTGGAAATTCAAATTCAACAGCAACGTTTACATTTAGTCATTTAGCAGACACTCTTATCCAGAGCGACTTTCAGTAAGAACAGGGGCATTTCCCTGAGGCAAGTAGGGTGAAGTGCCTTGCCCAAGGACACAATGTCATTTGGCACGGCCAGGAATCGAACAGGCAACCTTCCAATTAATTAACATAACCAATTACGTAATAGCCCTATTCCCTAACCGCTCAGCCATCTGACCCTCCCCAACATATGACTGAAACACTTCAATTAGGAGGCACATCTTGGAAACCATACAGTGTAAATGAGGACAGAATAGATATCAGTCCTGTATCTCAAACAATTCTTTGTAAAAAAAAAATGCCTCACCTCCAGAATTTCCAGATCCTCTGTGACCTTAACTTTGGAACGTTTGAGATTCTCTCTCAGTTGCAGGTAGTATGTGTCCGGAACAGTCATGAACTCCATCCCTCTCTCCTTCAGATTACGGATCTAAAAGCAGCAAGCAAGATCCGTCAACAAAACGAATCAAACCGCCCACGAAGGACGCAGATACTGGCTTTTATTTCGAGCCACAGATGGACTTACTGCAGTGATGATGTTTGATGTGTTCATGGCAATGTGCTGGACACCTGGGCCCCCGTAATACTCCACATACTCCTGTTAACACAGACGAGGCGGTCAGAGAGGCGGAAGTGAATCTTAAAAAAAGAAAACAAAGGGTGCGAAACAGTGCGGACGACTTGCCTGGATCTGGGACTTGCGCTTGCCCATGGCCGGCTCGTTGATGGGCATCTTCACCGACTCTTCGTAGTTGGCCACGACGATGGAGCGCAGAGCGCTGAAGTCTGTCTGCAGCTGCTTGTCATCCACAGACCAGAACCGATGGAACATGAGGTTCCTCCTATACCTGCGGGGGCAAAGGTCCTTCAGGTTGGGGAAGGGTCGCTCTGCCCCCCTCATGCTCGCGGTCGTCTACATTTAGTCATTTAGCAGACGCTCTTATCCAGAGCGATTTACAGTAAGTACAGGGACATTCCCCCCGAGGCAAGTAGGGTGAAGTGCCTTGCCCAAGGACACAACGTCATTTGGTTGGCATAGCCGGGAATCGAACTAGCAACCTTCTGATTACTAGCCCGATTCCCTAACCACTCAGCCATCTGACTCCATCTGTCTAGCCCACTGACCCATCTTGTTTGGAGAGCAGCTTCTCTCTTCCTTTTGATCTCAGCCCCACTATGGGCTCTAACTCATCCCAGATGTAAGGCACAGGCAGAAAACTGTTGAGTCATACTAGCGCCCGGTGTTTGCCAAAAAGGCAGGGTTGCATAATACCTACCGCCTCTCTCATTCACTCTTTTCTCTAAACATCCAGCCAAACTTGACGTAAAACTTCACTTATTTCGGTGGTGGACAGAGAAACGTATAAAAACTAGAATTACATATTTTCGGTTTCTGTTTTCGGTTAAATTAATGTGCGCTGGATTTATTTCCCTCAGTGGAGTTTTTAGGAAGGTGGTTCATGTAAGGAACATTGTGTGTGGAGACTTTTATAATGCAGCCTGACTGTGATTGAATGCAAATTTACCATTCCACCACAGGCACCATCTCATCATCTGGCTGGTTCCCAACAACATGATCAATAAAGTCGAGGTGTCCACGCGGGCTGTGAATACAACAAGTCACTGTTACCACAAAAAAAGGCAAAAAAATAAAATATTATACAGCGTTATACAGAATTCCATATACTTACAGCTTTTCCAACAAGGGGTCCAGGTGTAAAGGGGGTTGAAACCCTGGGAGAAACTGACCCTTGTACCCTGTTCGCTCCACAAATGTGTGTGTAGTGTCACCATACTGCAGAAACCAGGACTTTCGGTTAGACATCAGTGCACTAAAAGATGCATCTACGAGTCCAAACTATATCTAAACAATTCAATGTGTTTTTGTTTTACCAACCGTTTGGAGAACAGCCAGCTTTACTTTCCCAAATTTGTCCTCGAGTACATATGGCTCTTTCACAATGATGGCACCCCTCTCTCTGGCTTTCTGTGGAGGTCATTGACCAGAGAAACCATGTCAGAGATAATTCACTGTCGGTACTACAAAGAGAGTGGCTGTGACCGAAAACTGTCTTGTTACCTGTACAAGGAAATCACAGTTCTCCACCGTAAATGCGATGTCTTTGGCTCCGTCACCATGTTTCACCAGGTGCTCTCCCATTTCTAAACACACGGGAACAGAAATACGCTCTGTTTCACAAAATACGCTCGAATATCACTGAAACCAAACAGGCTAGGTGCTCAACCCCTCACGCTTGTCCAACACTGCGTTCTGTACCTTTGTTCCCAGGGTTGAGGGCAGAGGAGAACACATACAGGATCTGTAAATGACAACAAACCAAACGGTCACACGATGGGATGGGCCAGACTTCCACTGCATCCCTTTAGTGGAACCTGACGGTGCTCACCTTGCCTTGCTTCACCACGTGAGACACCACATCCCGGTTACCTGTCTCCAAACCCTGATACGCCACAGGTTCAAACCCAAGCTTGTTGCAGTAGTAGGATGCTGCCTGATGGGACAGGATGTAAACTATTTAGACACTCAACAAACAGGTTTCACACACGTCAACTGGGTTCTGGATCTCCATGTGGAGCGAAACAGATTGGCAATTTATTTTCGTTGATTGTAGGGTGAGAACGACCACGTTATGTTAACCTCCCCTTTAAATGACCCTGTTGCCCCCTTTAAATCCAGGCTGGGCATCTCTCCCCGAATGAAAAACATGCGATACATTTCACATAATGCACAGAGAACTGTTATCATGGTGGGGGGAAAAACATTGCGTGTCAGTTGAGTGAAGGATCGCCTTCTGGTAGTGCAAAGACAGAGCTGGAGCCCTAGTATGGATCACATTAGGAGAGGGATGATGGTGCGGTTTGGGGTTTCATGCTATTGCCTCCACCCCTTAGGAGAACCAATAGCCATCCACACACAGAATACTCCTCCGTTTGTGAGAGTTGAAATGGAAACAACATGCAAAAAAAAAAAAAAAAGCTAGACTGACATACAGAGACAACAATGTCATGAAGGTCATTGTACCTGTTTGGCATTTCCAACCCAGAATGTGATGTGGTCAAAGCAGATGAACCTGCCCTGCTCATGCTGAGACAAAAGTATGACAGTTAGATAGACAAATACAAGAGCAATTTAGACATGCATTTCATATAATACAACTCTGCCACTTCCTACAAACTACACTGGAGTTCACTTAAGTTTCTTAAACTTATATCATAATAAAAGTCACCACCGTCATAATGCCGTTTATATATTCGTTGTTTCATACTGAAACATGTATTTGCTTTCAAGATGTATACCAGTACCTTTTCACCTTTATCCGTGTAGGTAGTCTAGAAGAAAAAAAAACAATATGCACATCGAAAAAAAATTAGAAGCCTATCACATCAGTTCAATGTAAAACAGCCATTGCAATTACAAGCTAAGAATTTCGAAAGTTTTTGTCTTACCATCTTGTGCCTTTCTGTCTTGCTACAGTTTGAAAAAACCAGCTAGAGTAATTTGCCCAGCATTTAAACGATCAGAGCTGGTTTCCTCTTCCACGCCCACCGGTGTTGTGGAGGAGGAGAATGCTCATGCTTGCTTTGTTACACAATAATTGCACTTGTCAGTCTTGTCAAAAAGACCGACAATAAATAATCGATTTCAATTATTTCATCATTCTTTCTTTATGGAAAATACTGCTGGTTACGCATCACGACTATTAATTTTGAATCAGATCGTTATGATTGAAAAAACATGTATTATAATGATCTACATATCGCAACTTATAAACCGTTGTTTTAAACGGATTTTTTGTTTTGAAAGTACCTTAAATATAGTGGGGATAATGCAGAGGTAGCCGGGCGCTCTCTGCCATCTCCACAGCAAGCTAAATCCCACACATGTTAGTGTTTAGGGTTCGGGGGAGGTTCACTCAAGAAGGTTTCTTATTGGCTCCTTGGTGTAGTAAGTACATTAAGGAGCCAACGATCTGATCATAATAACTTTTGCATTGTAGAAAACATCATTGTAGTCAGAGTATAAGTGTAATGTAACTATGTGTAGAATGTATCAGTCCATTATTAGTTCAAGAACAAATATTGTATAATGGTACAGTTGTACAAAAAAACGTTATATGGAAATATATTTTTTTAACATAGCAGCAGTAGCACTAACCCTAACTGCCCAAGCACAGGTCCTCTCCTGAACATATTCGGTTCCTTTAGTCTTTCATCTGTATGGTTCAAATATCATCTGTGCATGATTGTGGACAGATGTTCTGGATCTATGGATGTAGCCTACGGGTCAGTACTCAGAAGAGGTGTTTTCAACGCTGCAGTTCACCTCTGGGGTTTGGATCCACATGGAAAACAGAATCGTTTATCTGACCCCATCACATTCTTCCTGCGTCACCCACACATGCCCCATGCGTCCACTGGAGATCTCAGCTTCTTTCTCACATGCTACAGCTTTAAGCCACCTCTCACCTAGAAAAAGGAACCTATTGCTAAAGCAACACCGTCTAAAGATTCCACGTATACAACAAACATCTGTTTGTTTCACATCGTACCCATGAGTGCCATCAGGACTTATGATATCAGTAACACAAACCGATGACAAAGCAATACCACGCTAATGAGAGAATCACCCTCTCCCTGAGAGCTCCCTCTGCACCTGTCCCTGAAGGACGTTGTTTTTCTCACCGTTACCATGAGACAGGCTGCTGTCAGGAGATGCAATTAGAGAAACTGACTAATCAGATGATGGGAATGTGCGTATCTGTGATAAGGACAATGATGATGATTTTATTGGTTATGATGGGCTACTGTTGTTGTCCACTACATCTATGTGACAAATCTAGATTCTTTATCGCTAATGTCGTTAAGGCTGTTTATTATCTATCCTACAACGTTTTCACAAACCTGAATAAGTGCTTAGAGATCAAGTACATGTTGGATTGCACAAAATGCGCAAAGGCCTCAGAAGTCACAAGGTACTGTTCTTGTGTTTCTATGTCCACTGTGTATTACATATCAGGTATGTGTGTCTGTGTCTGAAGCAAATTACAATTCGTTTCCCACGACAGGAACCCCCAAGGGAAACGGAAACCCCAGACCATTTGAATCCTTCAAGACACAGGGCACAACGTTTAGTGTGTGTACTCAGTGCAGTCAGACATCAGTAGAGCACAGGCGAAGCACAAGCTGGAAGACAAAAAAATGAGTCATTTATCCACAGAAACACCACCTCAGTCGCTAGAAGGGGCATCCCTTGATGAACAGCAGGAAGAATGTTGTCCTTGCTCTGATACAATGCCCGACCCATCTCAACCCATCTTCACACTGACTGAAGAGACTGTGGAGGACAGCGTCCCGGAGCAGGCAACGCCAGTGAAGATGAGCTCCTTTTTCCAACAGGTGCGCCAGCAGATCAAATCGCAGGCGGCCACAACCGTCCCCAAAAACGGCATCCTGGAGCTAGTGCAGATGGTCCAAAGCAGAGAGCTGGAGATGAACAGAGATCCAAACGTCAACCAAAGCCAGGACGCAGATGATAAAGCTGAGGAGATTTTGGCGGTGGAGGCATCCCTTGATGAACAGCAGGGAGAATGTTGTCTTTGCTCTGATACAATGCCCGACCCATCTCAACCCATCTTCACACTGACTGAAGAGACTGTGGAGGACAGCGTCCCGGAGCAGGCAACCCCAGTGAAGATGAGCTCCTTTTTCCAACAGGTGCGCCAGCAGATCAAATCGCAGGCGGCCACAACCGTCCCCAAAAACGGCATCCTGGAGCTAGTGCAGATGGTCCAAAGCAGAGAGCTGGAGATGAACAGAGATCCAAACGTCAACCAAAGCCAGGACGCAGATGACAAAGCTGAGGAGATTTCGGCGGTGGAGTTGGAGTGCACGGCTGAGGTGGACCCAAAAAGGGAGATGCTCGTAGCGCTGTTTCAAAGAGAGGTGGAGGCGGGTAAGGATGCCATGAGGATCGAGTTTAGAAAGCAGATGGAGCAGTTGAGGATAGAAATGCGATGTTACACCGACCTGGCCCTGGCCGTGTCAGAGTCCAGGATGCAGAGCAAGCCGATGCACAGCAGACACGTGCTCCCACGTTTGTACCAAGCAGGCCCGTCAGAGAACAGGAGCCTTGAGAAGAAACCGAAGCCTCCAGGTGCTTCCTCCCTGGTTCCGGCAAAACCGTGGAGGCTGAGCCGAACCATGACGACCATCACACCCAAAACCTGCCTTCCCATCGTCCTCGGCCCACGCTCGAAATCTGAGACCTTGAGCACCTCCAAGAAGGAGAACGACACTGTGCTTCTACTTAAGGATGCAGACTTCCACGTTTTTGCCTCCCAGAACCACAGGCAGCGTGGCCCTCTTCCTCCAGCTTGCCCCCCAGTCAACCATCGCAAGAAGCTTCTCCGCACCAAAGATCATGCTTGAACTGTTGCCCATCAGAATAATATATATCGTAGGTATAGTCACGTTTATCACAATTCTAATTTCAACTGCTTAGCTTGTCACGTGTCTAAACTGAAACTTAACATGTGTAATTGTAATAAGAACATTTGTTTTGTTCTGTTTGCTTGTTCATAACCATTTTAATAAAATGACATGTCCTAATAGTATATTATTCGGGGTTCCTTTGTGAAAATAATCTTCTTTGGCATCATATTAAATACAACCAATGGTATTCTTTATCATATCAATTGTACCACAATAAAATATATATATTTGTTTTAATAAACTCTCCAATGCATACCAGCAACTGCATATAACACTGCATGTAACTAACTGAAAACGTTAATTCAGTCTTCCAACTTCAAGTTTATGGGAAAGTGTCATATAGATCAGAAGTATCCACCCCTGCCTGTTGGTTTTTATCTCCAACCACACTTGTTTGACTTGATTCAACACTAGTTGACAACCATCTCATTATTAGAATCAGGTGGGCTAGATTAGTGTTGGAACGAAAACTGTAATTTGTGGTAGAATAACACTTGGTCTAGTCTCCTGAGTCTAACTAATTTATCAGCACCATTGCAACATTTATTCAATTGAAGAATACACGCTGGCTTGATGCAGGAACTACCGGCAGTTTCTGAGAAGATGGTGGCATATCTCAATACTCTGACCAGACGTAAAGATGTGGTTTGAGTGTTGTGGACATTTCTCTGAAGTAGGTCATTTATTTCTTTACCCGTCTGAATAGTATACAAATGGAAAGAACCTCTGTTTCTGAATTAGAAAGGGACAAAAAAAATATAGCACGTGAATGTGCTCTCAGAGTAGAACATCAGGGTATTCTTAGTTTGTAATATGTGCAAAAGTATTAATCAAAACCTCTTTAAAATACTCGTCCTTTAGAAATTACGATAGCACTTCAAACACAATCCGATCCGTACACTAGGGGGCAGCATCACACCACCATAGCAGAGATGAAATAGAGTTTAATTGTTTTTGTCGTAAAAAAATTCAAGCAGTGGAACGAATCAAGTTGATGGACATTTCTTTCCTTACAGTAAAACAGCAACCATAATCACCACAGAACCACAACCAAGACCACAATAACAAACAATGCTCTAATCGGAAAACTATGCTAACAGGCATACATAGTGTAGACCACTGACCTGGAAACAGACACGTCACACGTTTCTGCAAAGTTTGCATTATCAGCGCACTATATTTTGAATACAACAGAATATCGTGAAAAAAAAACATTTCAAAAATACAAATGTGTCAATAATAAATGCACTGAAACTTTTGGAATACATCACCAAGACTGTAAAGCAAGTAAGCATGAGAGGTCTGTATGTTCAACTATGACCCCAACTGTCTTACTCCCCATGTTAAGACTTTATATCATTTTCTGCCAACAAAGAAATCATGCACAACCACTGATGCACAAATAAATAAATAGAATTCTAAAAAGATGTTTACGTCAAAGAAAACTGCCATTATTCATTAAATTTAGCCAAATGTCTTCAAAGCCTCCTCAAAAATACATTTGGTTGAGCAAATACTGTCAGGTGCACCAGTTTATTCAGGGCAAGTGGGGGTTTAGGTCAAAAGTTTATTTCAGGTATATCTGTCAGAAGAGAAAAAAGATGGTTGAAAGGTGTCAGGAGGTATAGTCATATTTTAGCATCACAAAAGTCATGAGACTTGTGCTCTTTTGTAAGGGGCGAGAAGTAGGCCTAATGCGGTTGCAAAGAAATACATAGGAAAACGTTTGTTTTACGTTAACTAACCTTTGCCTCCAGACCCGAAGCACCTGAACACATCCAGCTGAACTGGCATTGGGCACAGGCATTGACAGGGGGAGCATTTAGGCCTGTAACAGGCATGGAGGCTGTGTGCCCAGAGACATCCCTTTCACAATGGATGGGATAGAGACGGTCGTGAAGAGGAGCTTTGTATCCTGGGGGAGGATGAGCCGTGAATCCGGAGGGCCGCGGGTGCAGCATCATTCAGGTCCAGCCAAGGAGCGCTGTCACCGGAAGCGGCACGTTCCGCCCTAACGATGTCCTCTGAAATCAGCACTGAATAGAACGCATGTGGCCTCGTTGTTTATTTATTTATTTACCATTAACCCCTTGCCATATTTCATCGTTCTTTTGTTGGATAAAGTCATCGGAAATCCCTGAGTGATTAGTCCATCACACGCAAAACCCGGTTCTTTAAATGCTTCAATTTTGGGGAGAATTCCACTGCAGTCGGCTGTCTACATGCCCAAATACAAACAGACATTGAAGTCCAGGGGAGAGAAGTCTCATGACCATCAAAGGATGAGGATTCTGAGGTATGGTGACAGAATGGAAGGGCCCTTGAGGTGTATGTCCTTTTGCACACTTGTCCAGCTGGTTGAATTTTCACCTCAACAGACTCATCTGATGTTTGCTTCCTCGGGTGGAACAAGGTGTGGTTCTGAATAGTAAAACACTTACGAATAACCGAGAGATGTCCTCACAGAGATGTCGTCACAGATGCCTGCTTGTGAATGTCTCTGTCATTCCGGCCCTGGGTCGTACCAAATGGTGACATTTGGTACGACCCAGGTATGACACATTTCCACTCCAATGCCCTGTAAACAAAAGGACCTTTCCAGCCCAGGCATGTCTCGTTCATGTATGCGGGAACAGGTTGACAAGAATAGAGCAAGTCCAGGTGGAACAGGAACAGAGGATTTGTCATCAGGTAGATCGTAAGATCAGCTTTCTTGAAGAGCCACTCTTCGGCCATTTAGTTTATACACATGTTGTCTGTATAACAATATGCAGTTTGAGGAAAAAAAAAGGTTTCAGGTCATTTTTATGTTTCTCTTTCTTGGGTTGTCATGACCACGAGAATAACCAAAAGGAGTTTGTTTTGGTTATGTGGCCTGTGTAACAGGGAGTGGTGAAAGGAAACCTAACAGGGAGTCAGGTGGCTGAGCAGTGAGGGAATCTGGCTAGTAATCCGAAGGTTGCCAGTTCGATTCCCGGCCGTGCCAACTGACGTTGTGTCCTTGGGCAAGGCACTTCACCCTACTTGCCTTGGGGGAATGTCCCTGTACTTACTGTAAGTCGCTCTGGATAAGAGCGTCTGCTAAATGACTAAATGTAAATGTAATTGCTCTAGACAGTATCGTAATGAGTGTGTATTGGCCATCCAATAGCCTCTCTCTCCATTGTTATACATACAGACCTGCACTCTCTCCCAATAGGTTTGGTGACAGGGTCTTTAATGGCATCTTTGTTAAGATTCATTTCCCAATTATTGCATTAGACAACAAAAACGTGTTCTAATTTATACCCTTTTTTAAAAGTTGAAATAATTGCGCTTTTCTCTCCCCTGTATTTGATTTGGTTTCTACAAACAAATTCAGACGGCATTTCACAAGACAACCCGTAAAAGTGTTATCTTCCATTTGACCCCGAAACCATTGAGAGTAAGCGTTTGGAGTATTGATCTTCAGTTTGCCTGGGATGCCATTTGCCGAGTTCAGAGGTCGGCCCAGTCCTCTGAAGCCAGTGTATGGGCCGCTCATCATGAAATGAGTTCATGTTTGTGCCGTGGACATAAGAGGATTATGTAGAGTCCTAGCGGAGTAGTCTATAGACTGTGTGACTGCATAGGGGGGGTCTACCCTTTGATCCCAGCAGATTGGAGCCTGCCATGGTCCCCTTTGTTGAGGGTCGATGCATTCAAATACGTCAGACTTTTGGTCACATTTGGCTCATTATCTATATCGGCTGTGAAGTAATCTTTTCAGAGGTATGTCAGTCGGCCAACGCTCCACCTGCAGCAATGACTCAGATAATCGTCTCTAGAACGGATGATCTTGCATTGCAGAATACCAAGACGTATGACATGTTACAATGCTGTAACATCCATGGGACTTGTTACGATTTGAACTCAAATCTCCAAGAAAAGGCTCACTCGCAAAATATATCCATCTGAAAGTTTCCAAAACATGAAAAGAAAAGCACTCAATTTCAGTTTTTCCTTGCGGTTGCATCGAACCCCCCCCCCCCCACCCCCCTGGGGTTGTTTGTGGAAAGACAGACTCCTTTTAGAATTTGGTTCTAGTTAAGAAGTTGTTTACATTGATTGAGTAGTCTCTGGTGTAGTGTTGTTTAACCTGAAGCTAATGTACCTCTTTGGTCTAACTGCTCATTACAATGCTGTGATGTGGAAGGGGGCATTTTAAAAACATCAAAAGCTCTTGCTTTAGGGCTGGTTCCCCTCGGTGCGAATGGAGACACTGAGTAGAGAACGGCCGAGTACACAAGGCGTGTGTACCGTAAACCACAGCAAAGCGTCAGAGGGTAGGAGGGGGCAAGGTCACCTAAAGCAGGAGTAGCCTAAGAAATATTATTGATCGTAACAGCTGGTGATCGCTTCACATGGCTGCCCCTGGGCAAAACCGGATAACGAACCTATCCAAGGATAAATTGGTCACCAAATAATAAAACAATGACTTTGTAAGGAAGTGGAATCTCTCAGTCTTCATGAGAAGCCCTATGCCGGCCTACTCCCTCAGATGGCGTGAGGCAGCCTTCCACTTTTTTGGATCCAGCTCAGACTCTTGTTTTGGTGGATCAGAGGCTCTGCTGTCTAGACTGGTGTGGAGACCATGCACAGACACATTAAGTTATTAACAGTGTTGTGTGAGTCTTAATCCTTCAGCCGTGTAGGGTTTCCCTCAGCGGATGTCGCCTCTCCTCGCGTGGCATGCTCAGCTCTGCCTGTTTCCTTCATCAGTGAGGGCCCATGTAACATGCTACACGTTACAGCCATGTGATTACTGATCATGCACTCTCGTGTGTTCTGGGGATCGTATTTAGGGATGTCAAACCAGACTCGACATCCCGAGCACTGCCTGCTCTATTTCCCTTCCATGTGGGAACAAATGTGGCCATTAAACATCCTCCCCCCCCCCCCCCCCCTTATCCCCTTCACTTGAGCTCCAGAAGACTTTGTGTGCCTGCTTCACAGGTAGGACAGGGTCTAATTAATATGCCCTGCTCTAAGCAGGATGACACCCCCAGCCTCTTTGATCTGGGGAGGCTAGCGCCGGGGGGAGGTGAGGGGTCTCTAAACCTCCGCCCCAATGCACGCTCACCAGGCTCTCTCTATAGTAACTCCACTAATTGTTTGTGTAGGCTATCAGTTACCTTGGTAATGGGTGTGTACACTACACATTCGCCTGTATATTTATATACATACAAATGTGTTTTTAATAGAGGAAATGTGTCCTTTTGTGTGCACTGCACAGTCTCAGGTTACAGGTGGTGCGCTTACTTTTTTTGTTTTGAAATGTAATATGCCTTAGGGGATGTATGTGTGTGTATGTGACCGTGCGTGTGTGTATGTGTGCGTGTAGATGTGTGTTTGACTGTGTGTGTATGTTCATGAGACAGGTGGACGGATGCTGAAGGGAAAGTAGCCACAGTGTTGACAGGCTGTGGAATGTATCAGATCTCACACACACACACACACGGCAATTACTGTGTGTTTGTGTGTGTATGTGTGTACATTCTTAAGAAGTGTGCATTTGTTGCCATGTGGGTGGGATGGGGCAGCAGGGACACCCGAGGGGGGCTCCAGTAAGACGGACACCACCAGTTGTGTTTGGGTTCAGCTGCACAGCCTCACATGTTCCATTTGGGTGTGGTTGCTCACACGCTAACAACAATGATGAGGACAGCCAACTGTGTCTGTTCTGACACACCAGGCCAGTTGGAGGGGCTGTTGCATCACTGGGGCACAATTCGTTTATTGGTTATTGATCAAATAATGTACACAGGCAGCAAGGCATTCTGGGTGTTGACTAGAAGGGGCAGCTGTGACTGATGACAAACAGCCTTCCCACACCTGCCCACTTAAATGAAGTTATTCAAGTTGTTTTGACCAATAGAAAAAGAGTACTTCTCTAACACTGTAGAGTGATTTTGCGGCAGCATACTCCCATTCACATGAACTAAAACCAAAACATAATTCACAACCACGAAAAAAGTCAACGCCTTACAAAACTCACTTTATTGACCCGCTGCGTTCTTCATATCCCATAGCTGCCCTGGTCAGCTGGTATTCTGGGTGAGTTTTCCCAAAGCGGCCTTACATGCTAACGCCATCAGACAAGCTGTCAGTCCAATTCATCTCAGTCACAACAACAAGTCTGACCAGTCTACCATGTCAAAGAGTGGCTCCAGCGGACCTCTCCTCACTTCCTCCCCTCAATGTTTACCATCAGCAGCAGTCGGGTGTGGTAGTCCAGTTTAACACAATGTCTGTAAACGGCTGAGCAGCAGTGCATTGCTGTTTTTGTTTTCAGTCCAGCCATGTGGTAATATTCTTCTGTAGTTTTTTTTTGCTGAATTCAGAATCACGATTGTGTGATTTATGTCACCCATCATCACTGTCAAATCCACATTCCCCCGATGACAAATGAGTAACACGTGATGTGTCTTTCTGGCTGTGTGATTGGATCAAGGATCAAGTATAAATACATTGGAAAGTTAATGTTGTATTTCAACATTCCTGTCTCCTGCTGTTCTACCTTATTAAAAAAAATCCTTCTTGTCTCTCCTCAACTCTCCATTTGTTTCTGACATCCAACAAACTCTTCCGATCTTATTGGTGGAATCTGTCCGTTTGAGCATCTGCAGAGTCTCACCCCCCCCCCTCTCCCCCCACCCCCCAAGACCTCAACTCCCCACCCCCCCAAGGCCTCATCCGCCCACCTCAGTGCTTCTAACTGCAATCTATTGTCAACAAGAACAAATATTGACTTGTTCGGCAGCCCAACTTCTGCCAGGATTAGGACCCTCCTCCTCCAGCAGCAGTACCTCTAAACTGTGATTATGTCCAACAGAGGTCATTACTGCCAAATCAAAGGGACCCTCAGAGGGCTCACTCATTGGTAATGACCCCATTATTCAGCCAGCGTGTGGAGGCTGAGCCTGTGGTGCAGAGAGCCCAGTCTAGAATAACTGGATCTGGAGGTTTCTTTACTGGTGCCAGGAACAGGGCAGGGATTTAGGAATATGCGAGTGGGTGATTTTTTTCCTTATCTGTAGCCGTAGAAACTGTCAGGTTTAATGCCATTCCAGAGGAAGACTGGCTTTGTTTGTTGTGTGAGCTCGGTGAGATTGAGAATTTGGTTTATTTTTGTTTAACTGTCCTGTCCGCGAGGACACACAAACTGATGGATTGCGTACAAGTCAAGGGAAATGTGTCATCTGTCGTATTAATCAATTGACCATGATTTTGGATGAATGTTATTCTGCATAATTCAGTTATGTCTGGATTCCGGTTTTAATTCAGTAAAGGTCTGTAATCTGTCATGGTGTTAAACCAAGAATGAGACATTCATCCTGAAACTGCAGTCCTTATCACTGAAATAACAGGATGGTGTTGAAATGCTATACTCTCTGGTGAAAATGGGAGAGTTCAAGAGTAGAATTAAAGTTGCAGAAACACCCTTAAAAAGAGTTGAACTGGAAACAAACTAAATTAGCAGACCACACTTTTCTTGACACAAAAAAAAGATTCACAGAGATTCAATTCATAGAACACATTTAATACAGTAGTTAGTTACAGACATGTCAAAAAATAAAACATATATGGATAAACATGAAAACATTCATGAAACATCCCTTTCCCCCATGGCACCAGGGGTGCACTGTAACCCCCCCCCTTCCCGTTACCCCTGTCCCCGACAACATTTGTCAGCTGCCATCTGCCTGTCTGCCCCCTGTCTCCTCCTCAAACTATATAATTAAGCTGCAACACCTTTTCTCTTCTTATGTAACCCCCCCCAACCCCTCCATAATCTTCTTCCTTCACAAACAACAGGATAAAGAAGAGCTGGCAGGCCCTTGTTGCACGCAAACTTTCCCCCTCTTTTACAAGAAGTAATTTGACAAGTGCTTCTAAAACAAAACATCAACACATCTGAAACAGCAAAAGTATGAAAATACTGTACACATTTGTGATTTACCCAGTGTAAACAGATTTGGACTCGATTAAGTTTTTTTTGTCTGTTTTGTTTCGTAAATGGTCCCTCATAGCGTAACGGAGAACATAAGCAGGACAAGAAAAACGTTTTTTGTTTTTTTACTGTGATAATATATTTACCTCCTTGTCATCTGCAGCAAGTTTGTGGACAAGAGAAGTTTGGAAGCTCAGCCAGCTGGCTTCAGCCCCAGAGTCCTGAGGCCAGAGAGCTGCAGCCAGACCAGACCTGACACCCCGGCCTTCTCCCCTAACCACTGCAGCATCTGCTCGCCAGTTCAGGGTGAAACACATGCAAGTCAGAAGACACAACCTATGCAAACTCATGTTTAAAAACCCAACGGTTTTACGGTTCAACGTCTCATCACTAAAGCAGTCTCTGAATGACGATCGCAGAAAGTCTCTGCTTTGAAAAGCAAGCGTTCCTTGAGGACGGCAGACAGGCAGGCAGGAGCTGCCAGCGGCCCCTGCCCCACCTCCCCCTCTCCTCCCCTCACACTTTGGTGGCTAGAGACTGTATCTCGGACTTCTGCGTCTGGGCACTGAGCGTGGAGGACATGGAGCTCATCTGGCCGTGCATGGCCTTCTTCAGGTTGAACAAGCACAGGCACTGGGAGCGGAAGCGCAGGTCGAAGAAGGCGTAGAGGAAGGGGTTGAGGCAGCTGTTGACGTAGGCCAGGCAGGTGGCGTAGGGGTGCGCCAGCAGGAGGAAGCGCAGGAAGCCGCACGCGCTGGGGGCCAGATCCAGGTAGGAGAGGGCGTCCATGCTCTTCAGGACGTGGAAGGGCGTCCAGCAAAAGGCAAACACCACCACCAGCGTGGTGATGATCTTCAGCAGCCGACGCTTCTTCTGGTCCTCCTTGCGCAGGTTGTTGAAGTGCCGCGTCACCGTGCAGCCGATGAAGCAGTAGAAGATGGTCATGGCCAGGAAGGGGAGCAGGAAGCCCAGCGCCGAGGACGACAGGCTGAGCCCGGCGATCCACAGGGACTCGTGCCGCTGGTTCCGAGCGACCAGGCTGAAGTCCATGGCGCAGATGGTGCGGTTTCGGTCGTCCATGGTGGTGCGGAACAGCAGCGTGGGCACGGCCAGCAGGCCAGACAGCAGCCAGATGGCCCCCAGGGAGGCCAGCATGGTGCCTCGCGAGCGCAGCCTGCTGCTGGACAGAGAGTGCACGATGGCCAGGTAGCGGTCGAAACTGAGGCAGGTCAGGCAGAACACGCTGGCATACATGTTGACCAGCACCACGTAGCTGCTGATCTTGCAGAGGGCCACGCCGAAGGGCCAGTGGTAGCCCAGCGCTGTGTACACCGCCCACAGGGGCAGGGTGATCACGAAGGTGAGGTCGGCCAGGGCCAGGTTGCCGATGTAGACATCGGCCGCCCTCCGCTTGGATTTGGACCTCCAGACAGTGAAGATGACCACGCCGTTGCCGGACAGGCCCAGGATGAAGATGAGCATGTACAGCACAGGGATGAGAGAGTAGGATGGCTCCCACTCCGAGAAGTCACAAGCAGTTTCGTTGTCGTCATAGTAGTCATAGTTGTCCCCGTACTCCGCAGAAGTGAGATCCATGACTTCAAACAGTGAGTGAATTGGAAAAAGTTGGAAGTCCACTGAAAAGTTGTTGTTTTTTTGGTTAAAATCCTCACTGAAGAAACAGCAAAAATCAATAAGTGTGGAGAATCCTTCCTGGGTTGATGTGCTGAGCTGAGAGAACGCAGGCTGAATGAGAGAGCAGGGTGGTGCTGCGTGCCTTTTTAAACTCAGCCATCCACACCCCCTGTTCCCTCCCAGTACGACCCCCCTCCCCCATTAAACACTTGGCTCACTACCCCCCTTCTCTCACCTCTCCAGCGCACAGACTCCACAGGGATGACTCCCGTCACGCTTTATTGCGCTTAAAATTCTCTAGTGAATGTATATAGAAACCGTATTGAAATTTATATAATACCTAGAGCGGGCCTGTGATGGAATACCTAGACGTGATTCTCACTGCCTGTACAAAATGGTCCACTGACTAGTTTCTTCCCGGCCTACATTTCCATAATCCTCTTGGACTATATTATAAACACGTAGCAAAATAATGTTTCTTAAAAACATTTGCTGCTCACAAACAGTGAAATCCACAGTTGGACAGTAATACGGACATGTCCGGACAGGCAATATTCAAAAGTACTGGACCTATAGGGTTTAATTAGAATGTTAAAAGAATATTCCTTACTTGATGGCCTTGGTAAGTCCCGACTACTTAGTGACCTTGTTCACAATGAAATTCTTTACAACTCTTCCAAAATCGTATGGTCACCATTTTCTTGCCAACAACATAAAACACCCCATCCGTCCCCCTCTATTTTAGAAAAGTATTTACCCACACAAGATTATTATTTATACATAATGATGTGAATGTGGACATAAGGAAACGTGTTTTAACGAAAGAAACTTGTTCCAATATAAACAAATACTAAATAAGATAGATACGTAGAGAAATTAGAATATGCTTTGCGGATTGATGATTAAATGTAAACAGCTCAAGGGATGTGTGAATTTAATTCTCACGTCTAGGGATTAATTTCCATAATAAAAGACTCGCAAACACTAAGGATAAACAAAAACAAAAGGAAACACCCGGCTCAAACTCTTTTTGGGCTTTGATCCTATAGGCATCCTACTCAATACTCATATTTTCACCGCGTCAATAATTTGTTCAGACTGTTTAATTAATAATCAGGTTGGTTAGCGAATACTTGCCCCCACAACAATCATTCAGCATACTTTTCCCCTTGGCCAATTCTGTCACAGAGATCGGATACATTATCAGGTTTGTAACTCAACTCATCACTGTGTTAACAAAGCGCAACGGTTCTTGGTGAAGGTATTTGTAGGCTCGATTGGCATCTGCGAGAAATGCGCCACCTGGTGAATATTCTAGTGTAGTGCAGGTCAAAGAACTGAGTACTTCATTTAATTAAAATACATGTTGCATAGCCTACTATTCATCTTCCACAGTGTATGATGTTTTTTTGCAGGTGCAGATGTGTGTGTATGCAGTGTAGTTTTCACGTCCTTTCTTTACATAGAAAGTGACCAACCAATAGAACCACTGAAAATCCCCAGATCGACTGCTTGCAAAAACAAGACCTGTTGAACTATGGGAGAGGAGCAGCTGTGTGCTGTTCATCCCATCCAAATGTTTGACTATTTACAGTATGTGAAGTGGACCTTTCAACATTCTTAGTACACATGCTTTTCTACTACTACTATTATATCAAACGTTTCATTCACAAAATCAGAAAAGTCATAGTTGTCTCTTTTTGAGACCCTCAAAGTCTTAATTTAAAAATAGTGTTCAGATTCCCCCCCCCGATACAATCTGGGTATTTCTCCAGGTTGTATCCTTTATGATCAAAATTACAGTGATGCAACTGTGTTGGTGCTGATGGTCGCTGGAAACAGAAAACCCTCCTCAGAAGTGTAGCCTCAACACGCACAAAGCCCTCACCTTTGATGTAGGCTCTGATTCTGAGAAAGAAAGGCAGAGGGAAGGGGGAGAGAGAGGGGGGAGAGAGCGAAGGAGAGAGAGAGAGAAGGAGTGAGAGAGGGAGAGGTAAGGGGGAGAGGGGGAGAGAAGGACAGAGAGGGAGAGGGAAAGGGGAGAGAGAAAGGGAGAGAAAGGCAGAGGGAAGGGGGAGAGAGAGGGGGGAGAGAGGGGAGAGAGAGGGGAGAGAAGCAGAAGGAAGGGGGAGAGAGGGGAGAGAGAGTTGGGAATGCCCAGGGTCCACAGATGATTGGGCTCACTCCACACTCCTGATCCTTCTCTCAACAACACTGAAGCGCTGGCGCCCAGGCTGCACTCAGCCAAGACACAACTACCGTTCCACAGCCCTCCCTGCCGTCCTCTCTGGCCCGGCGTCCCTCTGGGAGCAGGGCTCTGAGCCCCGGTGAGTTCCGTTATGTGCTTCGTACTGTATGTATGTTTATGAATGCGCGCCCACACCAACATCATTTTTTTCCCTCCTCCCTGCTCACATCCATAGATCCGAATGCATCGTTAGTCCCCCTAATCTTTTGTTATTGGTGTAGGTTAATGCACACACATCGTTGGAAAAGCAAACTTGCATGAAATAATCACACCCCCACCTCCACCTCCAGCAGTACCTCCACCCCCACTCCACCCCCTCTCTCACACACACCTACTGGAGGACTCCGCCTCTATCTTACTCCCCAGGGAGGGGATTGGATGCCTGCTGCTTTCAGGCCCAGGATCCGTTAGACAAATACATTCACAAATTAAAAAAATAAAAGGGAGCAGATAAGAAACAGATGGTCAGATTAGCCCATCGTCTAGGATTCCTTTACAGTGGGTGTATTCTAAAGTTCACCTACTCAATACAAACATCAACTTGATTTCTTAAATCACAACCGGATCGCTCTGAACTGATCTTACTTAAGTCTTATAAATCCCAAATGTTGTCAAATGTATCCTTACAGTAAAAAAAAAAGTGTTTTACTGCATTAAAGCCTACATTCCAACAGCACTGCTCCCCCGTACAGTCAGCCAATACAGAAGGGCTCAAGGCCCCTGTGTTCCAGCTTTGTTATGCTGTTTCTGGGTGAGACCACACATGGGAGAGCTGCTTTTGGTTGTCCCTGACACAGCTGTGAGTGCTTTTGATCTGGCGTTGAAATGACCCTGCTGCTGCAATACCACTGGTCGTGTCTTGCCCTAGCCGTGAGTCTGTTCACACCCCCGAGGGTCACTCTGGCTGAGATCGTCAAAGACCATCACATGACCATCACAGACCATCACGTGACCCACAATATCACAGGCTTTCCCAGAATTAGACCCCCCACAGGCCATGAATGTGACACTATCACAGGCAGAGCCAGTCTGGGAACACCAGGCATGAAGAAATTTGTCTCCAGAATAGATGTAGAATTTCGTCTATCAGATGGACTGTAGAACGGCATCACCTTCCGGAGTGGGCTGTCCAGAGGGTCGCAAGTGAGCAAGGGGTGCTGTTTGCGATACCTTCATCTGTCTTCACACATGGTTAGTTCAGATGACTCGATAACAGGGGACTTTTATAATGGACACATGTCAACCGCAGTGTGGTGAGGAGTGGTTGGAGGGGGAGACAAGTGATCGAGGGTGTTATCTGTAAACCGGGGACTGTTTGAAGTGTAAAACTGTCAGGCACAAACAGTGTCCCTCCTGATTTGTTGGGGCAATGTAGCAGACCCCAGGCCCCACAAATCACGCCCAGGCGCCCAGGGACAGGGGCAGAGGGAGGGGGTTGAGGTCACAGTCTGGTGTCACATGAGTAGGGCTGGGTGAGGTTAGAACCTGGGCACGCGCTCGCTGGGACCGTGGAGAGGGTTCTGGACACACGTCTCACTTCCTAATCTGAAATCAAATCCCTGGAAAAACTATTTGTTAAGTGTGGGTTACGTCATGAGTGTGTGTTGCACTGGCACGACAAGGGTGCCGGTACAGAAAGGCGAGTGTTGCTCTTTGTCCTAATCGTGGTATTTGTGGATGCTGATTGGAGTGCAGCCAGCGTTTGTGTTGACATCATCTTTCACCATGGCTTCTTCTGACCTTTTTTCGCATCTGCTCGCAAAGCACCTGAACTGCCGTGTTAGACGACATCTATCTTCTGTATCAGGGCCCCAAAAACCCCACCCCAGGTGTGCCTGGTGCCTGGCAGAGCTGGTAACCCCTGGAAACCTCTGTTTATTTACAGGCCGATGGTGTGCTTTTATCTGTCCATTTTCCTCTTCTCAAAATGACTAAGATGTCAAAGGATCAGAAACGGATTTGACGAGAAGGTTCGATAAACGCACATAAGATTCGATGGAATCGAACACTGTAAATGAATGAGCACTCTGTTTGAACCAGAGAATAAACCTAACTTGGCAGTATAACAAGTCATTGTTTATTCTTTATTTTGCCTTAAAGAGGCCCGTAAGGTCTCCGTCTCCAAATAACGTCCTGCAGACATTGGGGGAACCTAATTAGCTGTTCAAACATGAAGTCACCGCTGATACAAACTTCTATCCTTTATCCACAGCTGCCTCACTTTGACCTTGGCACTGCTGAGCAGAGAACCGAGTCTAACTCGAGTGTTTTGGCTGATAAAGGTGATCTATTGTTTTATTTCAACCTCCCACAGCACGTTTCTGCTAATGAATAACGCACCTGTTTCTAGAACTGAGCTCTGATCTGCTCTTAAATAAAGCGAGCGTTTTATTTCCCTACAATCTCAGCGGATGCACAAATGTCTGAACACACATCTGAAAATGGCAAAGTGTGTCACATGGCAGGAAGTGGATCAGAGACATGAATCTAAATTCTGACATGCAACAGTGTTTTAGTCATAATTTTGATCAACATTTTAACAGTCAGTTAAACAGTCAGTTTTACGTCATGTTTAAACGCCACAGATGGGTCAGATGGAGCAGACCATTGGTCTGGACCAGTAAGCATCCATTGTGAGCCTTGTAAACAATGGGAGCCAGCTACCCCAACCAAAACAAGGGCCAGAGATCTAGACGGATCCGGACCTTATGGTTGCTATGACAAACAATATTCTATTTGTTTATTTAGAACTTATCTGTCTTCCTAACTGAGCTGCTGCCAAGAAAGGCACAAAAGAAAACACAATTGCCAGATTTCCATCATGTGCTATGTGGTTTTATCACAGCAATTACCATAATGTGTTGTACAAAAGAAAATTACGTTATCTTTAGCGATGTGTTGATAAGTGCTATTGATGTGGGGCAAACAGTTTGCACTCAATCACAACTCTCTCAAACAACAAACTCTTCGAATTGCGGTCTGGATGGGCGGACACATTTTGATAGTTCCAAACATACAGTAGTTGTTGTTTGTGTGACGGCAGTGTCCCCCCTCCTTCCTGGTCCCTCTACCCTCAGTAGCTGTGTCATGGAAGTAACAATGGGGTCACAAGGTGTTTCCCCTCTCCCTGCTCAGGACCCTGGACCACCCTGGACCCCTCCTCTCTGAACCATGCCCCCTGTCAATGGACAAAACAGCAGGCCGAAACAGGATGTGCTATAACTGGAAGGTTTGTCCTCCGAGATGCACCTCTGTCATACTTGTTTTACAGCGGCTGAAGGTTGGGGTATTTATTTGAAAGATGACTGTTAATGTAAATATTGTTTTTGATATGAAAGCTTGCAATCCCGGTCAGTTCTTTTTACGGCGCGGTTAAAAATAGGTAAACACTCCTGTTATCATAAGAGGTGACATGAAAGTCCCCCTCCCTGTCTGATGGTCTCGAGACTTCCAGATCGCATTGTGTGCATGTTTTAGATGTTTCCCTGCTCCAACACACCTGATTCAAATGCATGTTCATTACCAGGCTCCTACAGAGCTAGATAACGAGCCGTTCATTTGAATCAGGTGTATTGGAGTAGGGAAACATCTAAAACATGCAGAACAGGGGGTCCCTGAGGACCAGGATTGAGAACCACTGATCTAAATAATAAAGTGATGACAGAGACTCAATTTATTTCTTAAGTTATCTTTCATAGTAGATAGGTACAACCCTAACCCTAACCATTTTCTTCACCTAACCTAGCCAGAGCCCTGTTATTGTTCCGATTTTAATTGATTTTCTAGAATTTTCTTCACCTACCCCTAACCTTAGCTCTAAAACTCATTAACAGGAATATGAGGTAAACCTCTGGGAACATAACATGAGGAGATGAACAGAGATAAAGCTGATGACAGAGGGGAGGAGAGAGGAGAGGACGAGACCTCTCCTCTTGGCGAGAGAGAAACGGTGAGACAAAGGAAGATTCTGATGAGAGGGTTGGCGGGCGAGTCTCTTGGGTGTAAGGGCCCAGCTCAGGGGGGATAATGACAGGGATTAGGACCAGGAGACAGTGGAGGGGCAGCCTGCACGTCCCACGAGGACTGTGGGAATTTGACACTGTTTGGGCCTCAAATCTCCTGTACCACACAAAATAAAACCTTGTGATTCAGTTAAGAGAAGGTTGGCTGGGTATAGGACCTGCTTCTCTCTGGTGAGCATCAGACGTTCTCTAAATGGGTAGATGGACATGGTCTGACGTGTTTGAGGCTGCCTGAGAATGTCTGAGAATACTGTTGTTGACAAGCGGCCATTTTAAATTCGAGGAGTTTCGTTCTCTGGTGTTTTTTTATTTATTCTCAGCCACTGAGGGTTGTCCCTTTTTCTCCTCAGCCAATGAGGGTTGTCCCTTTTTCTCCTCAGCCAATGAGGGTTGTCCCTGACGTGAAGTGGAAACCCAAACAGTGTCGTAGCCAAGTGCTCAGACTTGACACGCGTGGCCAATGTCCGCCCGGAACCTTCGGCTGTTACCTGATACCTTGCCTCAGGATGGGAATGAAAGGCCAGTCTCAAACCTCACTGGCACTGACAAAGGCCAGGAGGGAGTTAATCATGCTCGAACGACACACGCCCGCTAACGACTTCCCGGGAAGGTCTTGCTTTATTTTAGTCATTTAAGCAGATTTCCATTTGGTGTGGAAAGAAATATACTTTAGTTGTCTTTAACATAACCGATGAAGAAAAAAAAAAAACATCTCTAAATTGGAGCAATGCCAGTTAAAAGTTCACATACCCCCCCAAAAAAACATTGCACGTCTAAAGTGACTCTCCACTATTTGCAAATGCTAGAAGTAGCCCTTCCGTTGCCGCAGTACTCTGGCCTCTGGAGAGACCTTGTCACAGGGACACACACAGCCCTGTGCTGAAAAGGGCCAGTTTTCTGGCTCGTATTAGCAATGAATAAAAATGTTTTTGTTGGAATTTAAAAGGGGCCAATTCTCGTTTGAGCACCTATGTTTATTCACCATATGGGTGCAGTTAAGAGTCCGTGCCAACTGTCTCTGGTTCAAGTAGAGTAGAGAGAGCAGGTCTTTGTGCTTTGTTAGTCCCCTGAAGTGACATCTAACTGTGAGATGATGTTTTAGCTGTTTAGATGACAGGTGGATTACTGGTCAGATATGGGGACAAAACAGCATTGTTGACATTCTAAAATTAGACTTTTATTGTAGCAGTTAACCTGCAGGATTCTCCCTTGCATTATAGCTAGAAGAGAATTGGAGAGAGTCTATGCTGTTTCGACAGGACACTAAAGAGGTGTTCCCATCTGTCAGTTGTTTGACAGACAGCACCACGCTGTAAATCTTCCAGTGCTGAGTTTAACGCAGTCCCTCTAACACCAAGCAGTGTATATTCACCCTCACAGAGCCTCTCTTTCCTACCATGCTCATTCCAGTTCACTCTTTCCCATCTCCAGAATGACTCCAGAAACGTTCACCTTTTTCTGCTCGAATACTGGACCGGAGACTTGAAAGCTGTGTAAATATCATAGTTTCTGTCAATAGTTCTAGTTAAGGTTGTAAACCGTTGAACAAGAGTTGTTCTTTAGCTGTCTGTAGTATCACCTCAGTCAGCCACCAGAAGCTAGGGCTCCTTCATAAACAGACAACTGCTTCAAGTAGCCAAACAATAAAATCAATCACGGGTGTTTTAACACTTAGTCGACAGCTTTGATGTGCAGTCGAGAGGCGAGAGAGGGAGGTGGAGAGACGGAATAAAAACATCCACAGCCAGGCTCTAATTGTTTCTACATCTGTCTTGGTGACACAATTCAGTACACACATCCAGGGAGCATGTGAGACAAGCATCTCTCTCTCTCTTTCACTCTCTGTCTCTAACACACACACACACACACACTTCCCTCTCGGTCCATTTCCTCTCCATTTCTCTGATTGTGAGAGCAGGCCACATCCATACAATCTCTGCGTCTCTCCTCACATTGCATCACGCATTCGATGCTGAACGACCTCTCAATCACACCTCTCCCTTTCCCCCCACCCCCCCCCCCCTCACCGGGCAGCTGATTATTGCATTAGCCTTATTACTCCTCGTGATTATTATCATGGAGACCGTCTGAAGCCGTTTACCAGACACACTTAGGAGGATGGAGGGGAAGAAAACACACGTCAGCGGGGCCGAGAGCCGCACGCCAGGGCCTTTTGTGTTTGAATAGGAGGCCCCCGTCCCGAAGCTGACAGTGGAACGGGATCGACATGTTGAGGAACGTGGCCTTTCAATTACACCCCTACTTCAGGGTCCTGAAAGAGGAAACGGGACGCTGTTAAAACACAAAAGGCCCAGAGGAGGGGGCCCCTCCAAACACATCTCTCTGTCCGTCTTGTGCCCAACGCTGACAAATTGGCCTTTAACGATGCCAAAACAGGACCAAAGTCAATGTCAAAGCCATGTGTCACTCTTCCAGGGTCTGTCTGAGGAAGCTTTTACGGACTCCAATAAGAGGAGGGGACTCTGAGAAAATATTTGGACAGAGCTTGCTCGCTATTTTCGGGTTTTCCAAATGGAGCAGTCCACATAGTCTCCACATGTTGTACCACTTCATAACTTGAGGGTTGGAAAACATCGATTGGCAAGTGAATTACTGTAAAATGGAACGGATGTTAGCTGATTTGGTGGCAGTCGAGAGAGAGTGAACATGGAATGAAACTCAGTTGAGAGGGCTTGGAATCTTGGCTCTCGAGGTTGCCGTGGAGATGGTGTGAGGAGCAGAGGGATCTTCCACCAGCATCGTGCCTCAAACACAAGACAAACGATCAAGAGCAGTTTATCTGCGTAGGGCTGGGGTGGAAAAAGGGGTACAAAGCAATCTCATACTTTCATACAAAAAGTATGTGTATGTGGAAAGACATCATTGAACACACATCCCTGGCAAGCTGTTTCAGTTACAGAAAGACTGGTTTAACTGATGCTGGTCAACAAACTGGCCCATGGTTACCATCCATAATTTCAAAAGCACTTACTCCAACTTAAACTTTAACAATAACAAAGAAAAAGCTGCATCGACCTGCAAAATCGTGAGTTACCCTCATAACAGGCCAAGTTACCACCCGTGCAAAACGCACACAAAGCCAGCATGGTGTTTTTGTCACACCTCAACACTCCCTCCACACCTCTGGGATGTCTAGTGTCCACAGGCTCTGTGGAGACGAGGGACTCTGTGCTTGTTTACAGGCCTCTCAGCGCCCCAGTGAGTCTCCCTGTGCAGGGAGAGGGGAGGCGAGTCCTCACGCAGAGGATACTGCAACAGGGTAAACACTCTTGTGTGGCTCATGGTTGTGTTCACCTTGAACACGGGGCTGAGTGGCTGAGAATGCCCCGGCCAGGGTGTAGGGTTCACTGGACCAGCCCTTCCTGGCATTGTTGGGGTTTGTTAGGGTTGGTGACACTACTTTAACAAGGTCGTGCCTTTGTGCGCAAACCTTGCCCTACAGGTTCATGTAGTGAGATATGACCAAACATCCTCTACCAGTTTACCGGTTGCAGATACTACTGTTCCACTCAGAGGCCTGGATGAGGACAAGGGTTTCTTACTGCTGGGAATCGGGTTGAGGAGCAAAGCTTTTACTGAAACATAATATTATACCTGCTGGTAAAATCGAGGATTAAGTCTGAGAGGGCGAGCTAAAACCTGCTCCTCTCTCTCTTTAGCTGTCACACTCATTCACGTTCTCTCTGATCACCAGTGTTAAGAGATTTCAAAGCCTCCTTTTAAAATTGGAGAATCAGGCAAAATGCTGATTTCATATTGATAAACCACTGGAGATTCCCATAATGCCACGGTGCTGACAGCGAGTTCAGACGGCGAACCCCAGTCATTCACAGGCAGGAAGAGCCCCCTCTCACACCTGTGGCACAGTCACCGTCACAGTCCCAGGGGTCAGTGAGCTGGGTGACTGCCAGCCCAAGGTTGAAGGATTTGAGAAGAGAGTAGTCACCCCTGTGGACACCCCAGCCTGTGTTCTGGGGATAATCCTTCTCTCTGGGGCACGGAGGGGCAGGCTTTTACCGGCCCCAAAGTCAAACAGCCATCAGCATTCCGAAATGGCAGGTCGGTGTGTCGGATGGATTGTTCCATTTGTAAGGAAAGTAAACGGCGACTCATCGCTTTGCTCTTCCCAGCACGCTGCCAGGTATCGAGGGGATTTGTCTCAGGAGAGAGTAAGCACACCTGTCAGGGGGGGGGGGGATGGGGGGGGAGAGGGGGGGGGGAGAGGGGGGGGGAGGGGGGGGGGGGCTGAATCTCAGGTGAAAGAAGCCTCCTTGGTTCCCCTCCCTTGACAAACAGCCCAGAGCAACTGTCAGTGTTCTGTTGTGTGCCACGAATTCAGCGCGCACTCTCCCTTCCTCTCCATCTGCGAGTCAGGACAGCAAGATGGAAGCTCTCAATCCTCCACCGTGATAGATGGGACGTGATCCATATTTGTTTTCTATGCTATTATTGTGACTTCCCTGCAGTCAAAACCTAACCTCCAGCTATGGTCTGAAAAGGTCACCTGGCAATGGCCTTGCTGTGCATATCTCAGTCCAAGCGCGAGCATTTTGCTTTTCTTTGTTGAGATTTGCGAGAATCCAATTGTTTTGTCTGCCCCTCCCCGCCCTGGCCTCCCTCCCTCCCCCGTGTCTATCAGTGGGTCTCTGGAGGAGAGCTGGTTTCCGTAGACGTGATGGGGTGATGTTTCCTGTGGCAGGTCTGTCTGCTGCTGATTAGAGCCCATCCATCAGCCAGACCTCCGAACAGCAGACAGAGGAACAGAGAAAGGGGGGGGGGGGGTTAAGGTCAGCTCTCTCTCCCAAACCAAACCAACCTCTCAACCTAGGTCACTTTTCACCCTGTCACTGTAGTCTGGTACCCTCACACAACCTGTCACCGTGACCCGGTACTCCCACACACCATGCAACACAAATGAGGGGGCAATGTATTATTTTGGACAGACAGACATTCACTGATTCCAAATTAGAAGTGGGTGTAAACTAAGACTATAAACAGTGAGAGAAGCAAATTTATTATAGAGCCAGTATTTGTTCTACCACTGACAATAACGGATCATTTTTGGCATCTCAATCATAGATAAAGGTGTCAAGTTTAGACAAAGAAGTTGGACACATTATTTGTGGACATGAATACATGCACACACACGTTTTCTACATTACAATGCAGACTGTCGGGCCCCGCAGGGCTCTGTGTGTGTTGACTGAAACAGGCCTCTGCAGTAAATCTGGACCTGGGGGCCCAGTGCAGAAATCAGCCCTCATCAGCTCAGCCGCTCAGTGATGGATCACTCTCAATAACAGTCCTGGGAAGGTCTTTCTCTCACTCTCACACACACACACACACACACACACAGGACCAGTACGCCACCCATGTCCCACAATGACAGGATGGCTTCGGTCAGAAAAGATCCTGCTTGCCCTCATTACAGCTTGTAGACTTTTGTTTTTCCTCCACCACTTTCCTTGGCTTCCAGCAGGCTGGTAAACAGCAGGCTGGGAGGTGTCCTCCCAGTACAGTGAGAGGACACACTCACTCACAGGGCCTGAGGACTGGTCAACGTGTCAACTGGGAGGTCACAGGGGGGTGTTGAGTCTCAGGGGCCATGTTGAGGCTACCGTCTATTGTGCGGGCCTGGCATTGTTTGCGGGTAGTTATCGGCAAAAGTATCTTGGAGTGATCTCGTATGTAAATGTGCATGCGTTCTTGTCTGAAGCGGTTGGAGAGGGACACCATAGTTCCCTTGGCGATGAATGACGGCACGTTTTCTGGGAGGGTTGTACTTGGGCTAAACGGACGGGGTCATAAATTGTTTTTCTTTTTCCGTAGCTCTCCATTTCTGCCTGTGGTCTACACAGGCATGAAGCTTGATTCAAGAAATCAACTATCGTCCTCCCTTCTCTGCAATCTTCAATGTAAAGACTCATTGACAAATGTGAATGTTACAACACGAGTCACAAATCAGTTGATACAGTGTGATGTTAAAGGCCATGCTATGACCCCTGTTTCAGTCACTTCTCCATGGCCTCTTCCAGGTTTGTAGTTGTAAGGATGTCAAATTCCTATGAGAGCAGCAAGTGACTAAGTACTGCTGACCGCACTCCTCGCCTCACCTGACAAACTCCTGGACCTGAGGCTGACTGAGACAATACTAAGTTCAAAGATCATCTGAACCACAATCCCCACTGGCAAAGCATTCCATTACCAAGAGTTAACCTTTGACCTGCAAAAGGGGTCACTGAATGGAGCCCAGGACAAGTCTGAACGCAACGTCCTCACAGAACCTCCTCCTTGGTGGAAGCAGATTCCCCCCCCCCACCTTCGCCCTTCTTAAATAAATAAAAAAACAAGTCAAATTCCACGTATTCTCACTCTTTGAGACTTGTCTCACTGGATTACATCACATGTCTTTACCGTCCTGAGGCAGAGCTCCACAGTCAGACTGGCGGGAGGCGGCTCTTCTGGCAGGACGCCAGCCAAGATGTGGGCCAGGTCAGGCCCGGGGATGAGGGCCGACCCCACACACACCGGAGGAACTCAACGACTTGAACGCCGTTATTTAAGGGTTGTGGGGTGACAGGGGCGCCATTGGCTGCTGAAGAAGGGTTTTACTGCTCCGGCAGAGATTAAAGGAAAAGGAAGAGATGTTTACCTTACACAGAGAGGACAACTGGTGAAGCACTCTACAGAGGGAGGATTCCACCATGACCGCGTGAGAGAGTATTCTGTGGAGGTGCATGGAGGACTCGACACAGGGCTGTTTACACTCTGCAGTAGTATTGGTGGTTCAAGAAGTAGTCCCTACTGTTAGTCTGAAGAGTGCTGGCAGGGCAGAAGCCGTGAGGCAGTCTGGAGATCAACACCCAGAGGATGTCCACTCTGAAGCTGCAGCTCTCTGTTCAGTGATACTTTGGGGAAAACATCCAGGTGAAGTTGGCCTGGCTCGTCTGCAGTCAGCCCACCGAAAGCAGGATGTGATGTTGCTCCACGCATATTGTTTCCTCATCTCACACGTTTTTCCCTCCATACCCCACCCAGACCCCACCACACCTCGACCCCGAACCCAATCACTCTGGGGAGAGTTTCGTAATACCTAACATTCCGTCTGAAATCGTGTCAGACCAGGAATGTCCATGGATAAGCCAAAAATTCGCAGCTAATAAGGTCCATGCTGAAGGAGAGGGAGGAAGATACAGTAAAGAGACTTATGGAAAATCTGAGGAATAATACCGGCACAACTCCATCGAGAGTAATTGCATAACTAGCATGGAAGTCCTTCATGCTACACCCTGTGGGGTCGCACAGTAGTTAATTTCCACAAATACAACTTCTGTTATGGACCTGATATGATGTAAGTCCCGCAAGACCAGCTTCATATACCCAGAGCTGTCCTCAAGGCATGCCTTCCCCTTCACTAATGCGTTCAGACAGCAGCTGAACCACAAATGACTTCTTCATTCTAATTGGAGCTCCTTGGTCTGAAATGGCCGGTCACAGAGACCTGCGGGGGGCAATCACTGAGAGAGTTCTCTCTCTCTCTCTCTGCCTGGGACTCGATCTGCCTTCTTCCTTTTGTTGCCATGGCGTGGTCTGTCAGGGCGGGCGTGTGTTTGGGCCATACGTTGTGCGGGAGAGATGGCGTGCCAACGGTTCAGCGAGAGCTTGCTGTCGGTGCGACCTGACGCTGGCCCCTGACCTATAGCCAATCGGAGCGCGGCTCAGCGGCAGGACGCCAGCACTGACATGACAGCTCCCGCCGAGAAGTTGATGGTGGGGCGCTCAGCTCTGACCCCCACCCCCCCCCCCCCCCCTCGCCCCACAGCCCCCTCTCCCCCAGCTGCACAAGGCTGGTACCCCGCCCAACACACCCCTCACATTCCTGCACATCACAACACTGCAGGAGCCCAGAGAGGAAGAACCCCCACAGAGCCCCTGGAGGAGAGACAGAGAGAGAGAGAGAGAGAGAGAGAGAGAGAGAGAGGGAGAGACAGAGAGAGGGAGAGAGAGAGGGGCAGAGGGAGAGAGGGAGAGAACTTCTATAAGTATCCCAAAAATGCAGCACAGCACAATACAGTCAGCATTAACAATTGTACATCCATAAGAGTGAGCCATTAGGACATGCACTGGCGTGTCCCGGATAGCGTGAGTGAGAGTGTGTCCGCAGGTGTGTGGACGTGCAGAGTCGACGAGGAGGCCTGAGGGCTGCAATGCCAGTGGAAGAGATTGCAGGATCTCAGAGGAGGTGTGGAGGAGAGATAGGGAAAGATGCTAAGGGGCTCCCTTAAAGCAATTACCCTGGCATGCAGATAAACACATACATACGTCTGCATGTGTGCACACACTCTCACACACTCTCTCTCACACACTCTCTCTCTCACACACACACACACACACACACACACACACACACACACACACACACTCGGACCAGGAACCAGGTCAATCAGTGCAGGGCAAAACTCCCTAAGCTCTTTCTCTCCAAACACACCCTCTTCCTGTTTCCCTAAGCGGAGCACATGGAGATGGGGAGAGGAGAGGAGGAGGAGGAACGGGGAAGGAGAGAAGCCCAGTCTCGGGGCAGGCTCTCCCTTCAGGGGGCTGTGGAGGGTAGAGAGGTCTGGGAGATTCAGTCTCTCTTCAGGGGGCTGTGGAGGGTAGAGAGGTCTGGGAGATTCAGTCTCTCTTCAGGGGGCTGTGGAGGGTAGAGAGGTCTGGGAGATTCAGTCTCTCTTCAGGGGGCTGTGGAGGGTAGAGAGGTCGGGGAGCTTCAGTCTCTCTTCAGGGGGCTGTGGAGGGTAGATAGGTCTGGGAGATTCAGTCTCTCTTCAGGGGGCTGTGGAGGGTAGAGAGGTCTGGGAGATTCAGTCTCTCTTCAGGGGGCTGTGGAGGGTAGAGAGGTCTGGGAGATTCAGTCTCTCTTCAGGGGGCTGTGGAGGGTAGAGAGGTCTGGGAGATTCAGTCTCTCTTCAGGGGGCTGTGGAGGGTAGAGAGGTCTGGGAGATTCAGTCTCCCTTCAGGGGGCTGTGGAGGGTAGAGAGGTCGGGGAGCTTCAGTCTCTCTTCAGGGGGCTGTGGAGGGTAGAGAGGTCTGGGAGATTCAGTCTCTCTTCAGGGGGCTGTGGAGGGTAGAGAGGTCGGGGAGCTTCAGTCTCTCTTCAGGGGGCTGTGGAGGGTAGAGAGGTCGGGGAGATTCAGTCTCTCTTCAGGGGGCTGTGGAGGGTAGAGAGGTCTGGGAGATTCAGTAGGGATGTCCTGAATGAAGCACGTTCTGGGATGGGAAAATAATTGGGTTAGCGCAGGTATTCAACAAACATTGTAATTATTAAACTTTGATTATTTTTCATTTGTATTACTATATGCTTTGTAGCACTCAGAGATTGCTTATATATAGAGTGCGATATAAATATTATTTATAATTATTATTATTAACAAGCGAGTGGTATCATCCTGGGCATGACCAGAAACAATCATTTCAAACATGTTTTATACTTGGATTGGACTTAAATGGATGTACAACAAGAGAAATGTAATTTAGTGTATGCAAGGTCAAAACCCTACAGTACTAATTCAGCATACAGTCAGACACAGGAGTACTAAACTGTATCCTCGGCTTCCCTGTGGCAGACAAGAAACACTGAGAACAGCAGCAACTTCCATAGTTTTAGAAGCTTAACTAATTTTTATGTGTATTTGAGGCAAGATGCCCAACTGTACTGTTTAGGATGTGTCTGTTCATAGTGAGGAAGTGGGGAAACAGAGTAGATTGACTTCAAAGACCTTTCCTGTCCGACTGCCATTAAATCTTTGTTGTCATTTTCTCAGCAAAGACACTCACTGCTTGCTAAACTTATAAATCCCAGAAACAACATTACTCACACAAAAATGAGAACGTGAATCAGAAGCGGGATGTTTTACGGGACAGTTGGGATTTGAGCGAATGCTCCATTCTCTATGATGTCTGCGCTGTATGTGCTTGTGTTTTTAGAACAAGGAGTTGGCAATGACTGTGAATGTTGGAGGTGGGACAGAAGATCATCTCTTACTTGATAGGTGTGCCTTCTCACTCTCTCTCTAGCCCCCTTAACAGCCTAATAATAATTATTATTATTATTTAAAAGCCAGTAATGTTGCAGCTGTGTTGAGTTCTGTGCCAAGCCAAGCATATGTACTGGTCTTCTTTACGGTAATATTATGGGATGTCTGTGTAAAACTCTCTTCACTCCAAATGCATAGTGCGGTGCTCTGCTGCTTGTGAGACTTTCCAACCCCTTCAGGGGGTGAGGCAGGTCTCTGGTTGCAGTTCTCGCTATCTCTACCTCTCCCATGACATCAGGAGGAGAGGAAGGGGAGGGTGGGGGAGGTTTGGGCTGTCCATGGGAGGCGGGCGGTGGAGAACCCAGCTGGAGCAGCTCCACCACACCATCTGTCTGAGACACACACACACACACTCACACACACTCACACACACACACACACTCAAAACACGTGTGCAACAGTCGTCCTGGGATTCATCCCTGGACAACACTGGATTATTCATTCTTTAATAAGCTACTGTTTCAACACAGCTCTGTGCATGTGTGAAGGCTGAAGCAGTCTTAATGCCAACCGATTAATTTCCCCCTCTAGGTCACAGTTCATGTTGACACAACCGCAAGTGAGATTTATAACCATTAAGAGATACTTTGTAGCCAATTGAGTAAATCCCTCCAAGTATCGGATAACAACACCATAGCTAAATATAACTGAAAATGCCTTTTTTGTTCAGTGAATTAAATCATGTGTGAGGGAGAGGGGACTAGGCCCTGGACATTAAGCTGTGTTTGTTTGCCTTTTATAGAAGGAGTCCATTCAGCATGGCCTGGTCCAACTTTTACAGATCTCTTCTAATGCTCAAAGACCTGCCGTTCTGTGACTTCACAATCAGTCTGTACACAGGCTCAATGTTCCTGGGTGGCAACCACACGATACTTTCACGTTGTCTAGAATCAAGATTTGGCCTGCTGGATGTCTCTGTCACCTGTTTATGGAGTCAAACCTCCAAGCCTTGCCTCTTGTCCCCCATACTCTTCCTGTGTGCCCATGCTATTCCCACGTCTTTGATCAGTTATTCTGTGGAAACCAGGCTGCCAATGTGTGCAGCAGAGAGTCTCTTTGTTTGCTTGATTACAGGCCTGGATCTCAGAACCCGTCTGGGGGAACGAGAATCAGCTGCATGGCTCGGCCTCAGTTTCAGTTCCTGCGCTCTTTCAACTGGAACCAACAGCTTGAAAACACAGCTCGGGCCAAACAAGGCCCCCGTTCAGCGGGCCGCCGGGTTTGGAGATCTTTCCATAACACCAAATCGCCGGCCATGACGTCTTTCGTGAGGTGGGGTTTCAAAGCGGCTGAAGGCATCCTGATGGAGTGTCTAATTTGTGATGAAATCGAGAGCACCTGTGACATCTGGAGCAGCTGAAGCTGAATCCCACATGTGGTTCCATCCTCCGGGTGAGAGGATACCAGTACAATGATACTGCCTCAGCCAAGACAGGGCCAGCCTATTGTTTTCACTCGACCGAACTATGGCCCAGCACACAACATGAGAGCTTCAGTGTGATAGTGTGTGAAACATGTAGGTATGCGTGTGTGTGTGTGTGTTTACATGGATGTTGCGTAACCTATGGCAGATTTGATAAAGCTTCAGACTGCAGCTCGGGGATCGACTCCCTCCCTTCCTGTGATAACCAAAGGTTGCTAACTCCTAGTTTGATTTCCTCTCCACCGCACAGTCAATCAGTTCAAGATGGCGGCCCCTGACATGAGCCTGCGGTAATGCGTGGAGGAGGGTGTCCCTGAGGGAGCGCTTACAGGAAACACCTTCTGCTTTATTATCTTTCCTGCTGTTATCACTGGCTGTGTCTGCACTTCCCCCCCCCCCCCCCCCCTCCTCCTTACGACTCCTCCGCCGGCGCAGCCCGCACGCCATCCCAGAACAGCGAAGCTTTCTCAGGGCTGCCCGGCCCCCAAACCCCCACCCACCCACCCACAACACCAGCTTCTTAATACAACAACACTGCTACACGGTCAACCGCAACTTCAGAGCGGGTTTGGCAGGAACCTGAGAGACGTATACAGTGGTTGCTTACATAAATGTTTCAAATCTGGAGGTAAAAAAAAAGTGAGCCAATTAAAACATTGGGATTGGAGGTTGGCAGTATGGGTTCCTGATGCCTCATCTGTCTGGTAGGGTTCCCCTGTGATTAGCTTCTCTCTCATCTGGCCAGGCTGCTATTTATGTCCTTGCCTGATGGAACCTGTACCAGATGATAGACTGTGGTTGGATGTGGGTGTCGACGCTACACACAGGCAATCACTGTGATCAAGGGCCTCCAAGTGATTAATAACACCCAAGTAACGCATACCAGTATGAAGGACCAGAACCAAACATGAACTGGGACTTAAAAAGCCCGTCCAGATGTGTTCTAGATTTTATTCACTCCAATCAATGTTGGGTCATATTGTCCCCAAGGAAAGCAAATTCATTTTCTGCGTTTACAAAACCTCCAAATCAAAGGTTGCACAGTTCTTTTCACAATTGTTGTGAATATTTTGGCTCCAACTGGGGTGGGGGATAAGCACCTTGACTAAACGGACTGTAAAATCCATCCTTCTGCAGGGCACACAAACACTTCACATAAGAACCAATAATAGTGGAGGGGCACGTCTCAATGAGAGAAGCCGTCCTGCAGCTGAACTAAGGGATCATAGAGGCCCAGCCTGAGAGGGAAGAAAAAACCCACCTCAGTCATGAACTCCATTCTGTAAAAGAAACAGCACATCAACCCTGTATATTTTTCCTAAAATACTCTTGCTGAGGCAGCAGAGCCTGAAACCGTCTAGTTAATCCATTTCTGACTCAGTCTTCTACTGTGGAGCGTCAGTGTTAACAGGTCCCACATCCCCATCTTAGTCCACGCTGCTCTGAACACCCAGCGGTCTCCGAGCCGACACTTGATCTGTGCTCACATCCCCTCAGCTTACTGTAAATAACACTGGGACTAAAACTCAATCTCTTTCCATGGGAAACAAACCCGCTTTGTGTACCTCGGCCTGTGCATCTACCCCCCCCCCCCCCCGTCCGTCCTGCGTTCGACGTCTCCACACGTTACTGCGCTCCTGGGCTGGTGTTTTTTAAGAAAGGGGCCCCCATCAACACTGCTGAACATCAAGACGGCTGTTATTTTTATGGGTCTGCTCTGCCCAGAGAGAACACCCTTGAATGCTCAGGTTTCCCCTCATCTGGCTAGTGGAGGATTGAGCTGGGAGGGGGGGGGGGGGGGGGGCATACTGTACCTCTGCCCCAGACCGGGCCTCTCAGCTGTCTGATTTAAGAGGAGCCAGAGAGCACCTCTGAGACAGACCCCAGCCTCATTACTCCACATCTCCTCACCCTGCCTGTAGCCTCTCCCAGGGCCTGCATCCCACCCCTCCAGCCCCCCCAGCTCCTTGGGCTGAGCCCACAGCAACCCACCACCACATCCAAGTCGCTAACCAAACGAAAATCACCTCATCTCATCACAAATGAGCTGGAAAGCCTTGAATTCTGCCAGGGGAAGACTTAACAATTGAGCTACCAGATTACGTAACCATCGACTTGGATTCATATCAGGGCTTTGCAGACGGCGTGCTCGTAAGCGGCCCCCGTTACGACCTGGCGCGGGCCAGCAGTCTCATCTATCTGGCTTCAGCCTGACTGCTGTGGACCATCTTGCGTCAGCCGGCCAGGACAGGGTTTCAACGCAACAGACCCGACAAATCATCCAGAGATGACGCGTGTTGAAATCGAATTCAGATGAGGAAAAAATCGAGAAGCGTGTCCCCGAACATACTTTCACATGGATGTAAAAGGGAATTGAAAACACCAGGCTCAGCCCAGCGTACTCCAAAAACAGGAGAAAAGGCCTGGGGACTGGGGTGGGCGTCTGCGGGCAACAGCCTACTGGAGGAGTGGATGGACTGAGTGCCGAAAGCAACCACTACATCTAACAAAAGCACAAACAATAGTACTAGGAAGTGTCCACTGATCTGCAGGAGATGAGACACATCTTCAAGCACGATTCATAATACTGGCGCTGGGCTTGAGGGTCACAGGGGTTGATTGCGATCCACTTCCTGTTTTTACCTCAGACAACAGCAACAGTGAGGACCTACACGTGCCAACTGCACTAACAACCCCAAAATGTGTGGAGTGAATCTGTCCCATATCTCTATCTTGAAAAGGGAAGTTTAATCAAACTATTTTTTCCCTTTTTTTTTAGGGGCAATGAAACACATTTGTTGGCAACAACGTACAAAACTACCTCAGGTCATTAGTAGTGACCCAAAATAGTGTCTGAGAGCGACTGTGTGGTCTCATCTAACAAGAGAGCACAATGGTTGGTTGAGTGCCTTCTAACACAGAGGACATCCTCTCCATATGGTTGGGGGAGCCCGGCTCCAATTCTAATCTGCTCCCACTGTTTGTAAAATAAACAAGACTCCGAATGCTTGCCCACCGCCTGATCTGTTTCCCCCCTGCCGGCGCCCCCAATAATGCATCTGGTTGACCTTTGAACCCCGGCTGTTTGAACCACACTTCCTGTCCAGCTTACGGTGGATATGACTGATATGAGCATTTCTGCCCTGCCAGTCCTTTTTCACACAGTGGAACAGGAGATTACAGTAGGCTCATGTTGTGGTGACACATGTGGGACTGGGGAAAAAGACAAGGGGGTCGTGATCCAAGCAAACCTATATCCTGGATATGTATCACACAGGAGTCACAAACAGGAGGCATGACGGAGCATTAAAAAAAAACAAAAAAAAAAACCTTGACTCATCATTCAAGCTCCATCATTCCACCACCCAACACACACAAACAAATGACCAGGAAACACAGCCAAACAGTCAAGCAGACCGAGACACTGAGAGCTCCAGTCACCCCAGCCCCCCACGTCCCACCTCCCTCCCCGAGCAACCTCCCTGGTAGCCCCTGGGCCTGTTTGTCCCACAGGTAGGGAATGAGACTAGATAAGCCAGTGCTCCCCCTCCATCAACACAGCAGCCCTGTTCCAGAGCGTAGAGTTACCCTCCTCTGGAGCTCAGTGGGACAGGGCAGGGACCAGGCGGTGGGGGGGCGGGCGGGGGGGGGGGGGGGAGCTGCTGATGCCCACCATCTGTGTCTGTTACTCAGCACCCCGTGGTCAGGGGCCACCACAGGCACACACACAAGTCAACAAACACCCGGAGAGATCCATTCAACGGTTCAGTCTTTACCTGGGCCTCTTAACTCCTCATTATCAGTGCCACCAAAGTGTCAGAGGGCAGGAACCCGTCTTGCAATTAGTGAAGTCTTAAGTGGCAGTGCTAAGAAAACAGAGGTCTAAGTAAAGTGCTAAATCTGTGCCTTCTTCTCCACATGAAATGTATTAGAGGATGAAGCGTCTCCATTAAGGTAATAAGGAATCCCATGATCATCTAAACTGATCATCTAAACTGATCTGAATATCCACCATGTTGATGGTAAAACACTTTGTCAGGTTTGCTCGAAGGCTATGCGTTTCGGGAGAATGTATGCAAGGCTGGATCTACCATATGGGCAATCTGGGCACCTGCCCAGGGGCCCTTGGTCATAGAGGGTCCCTCCATGAACGGATAATTTTGTTATTTATTTTTTCGGCTACATAGAAACAGTCTACACAAGGCTTCCTTGGTCCTCGATCTTGATAATTATCCAATCAGAATAAAATAAAAGCTGTTTTCAAGTATCGTGATTTTCTGTTGTATACAGTTTAATGACTGGACAGGCAATGATTGGGAACAGGCCGCAATGCACTGTATTGGCTGATGATAAAGATGGGTGGGCATAGAGCAGGTGCTTTACATCGTACTGATTCAAGATCAGTTTTTCTGAGAAAGAGTTGCAATTAAAACAGTGGAATTAATTTGTAACTGATCCATGGTTAGATACGTTGCATAGGCGACTCGCCTATGCAACGTACGGGAAACCTATGGGAAAAAATGTTCATGTAACGTTTCGCAGAAATTGGACAGCGGTAGCGACCAAAAGAGAAAGGAAAAAAAGGAAAAAGAAGAGAAAAAAGCGTCTGCAATAATACAAATCCGCTATTAAGTAACTTTTTCCTAAAAGTTAGAAACGAAGCAAAGGATTTCGAGCTAACTCAGGACAACTGTGGGTCAGAAGAGGCTTTCTGCACTGTCCTTGATGGCCATCGAGTCCAAGCTGATGAGGGAGCTGAACTTGATCTGCGACTTTGCAAAGAAAAAGACAAGAAAGAAGAACTTCAAAAGTAAGAGCTATAATGCTATCTGTGAGTTTTTTTTTGATATGCTGTTTGCATAACAGGTGTATTGCATGTGATGCAGCTATAGGCCTGTGTAAGAGTTAGTTTGTCAAGTGCAGTATGTTGTCTTTTGCAGTGTGTTGCCCTACTCACTGTTTTGCTACTTGCACTCATCTGTGTTGTGGTGTGATGGCATTGTTGTATCTTCAGTCAGTCACATTTCAGAATTACTGGCTCAAGACTTTGGCAATATATTGTCCACTGAAAATCACCCAACCAGAAAGCACACCATACACTGCCTTGAGATGCTTTAATTAATTGTATCATTGTCGTGTGATTTGTGAGTGAGATGGCAGTTCTTGGTTTATCGAATTGGGCAGGCATACTTGCTGCTTGCTGAGCTGGACTCATAGACTGTATATAAAGAATGGACGTAGTCATTGTGACGTCACCCATCGGTTTGTGTAAGGCCGTTTTGAAGCCTCGTTTTTTGTCACTTCCTGGTCGCCATCTTGGGTTTTTGGAGCCAGAAGTGACCATAGGGGGGTGGGGGCATGAGCTTCAATGCCCAGGGGCCCTTTGGGGTACTAATCCGGCCTTGAATGTAGGTGTTCCTCATGGTTCATTTACCTGACGAGACTTCACAGACATAATTGAGAATGCCTCTGGCAGTGCTGCGCTGGGGGATGAGGCGGGTTCAGAGGTCAGGGAGGGCAACTAGGTGAGATGAAATGAAGCTCATCCACACTCAAGAGTATGACAGTGTAGGCTGGGCACACAGGTGTGCAGTACTTACCCCCACATTACCCTCACACACCCATCTCTTTCTGCTGAACGTCCTGTGGGCTTAGCACCAGGCAGGTGATTAGCAGATATTACTACGCCTCACTTAGGCCTCCCCTATTCACCCGCGTGATTGCAGAATCTCCCAGGACGCACAAAGCCTGCTCTCTATACAAGATAAGAACTCAGGCTGAGTTTAAATGATCACTTGACTTTAATTGTCTAATGTCTGCAGCTCCAGGCAGTGGGTCCACTGGGGGTGACTGGAGTAAAGGCTACGATGACATACAAAGTATTTTGTTAAATGTACCCCTGAGCATTCATGCTTGTTATCCCAAGTTAAATTTACCATGTTAGACTTAAGTGTATACATAGACCGTGGAGGGGAGGATAATAATAACTTGGAAATATAGGACAGGTGCCAACATTACAGCCCCACATGTTTTCAAAAACCTCCATGTGCAGAGACTGTATGGTGTAGTGTTTGAACCCGCAGGCACTGCCTGAGATTGAAAACATTAACAGACATAATAATAACATTATTAAACAGGAGGCTCCTTTTGGAACGGTTAGAAAATACATGAGCCAGAGCGTGGGGAACATTCAGGAACGGCACCGGAGACACGCGAGGTCTGGAGACTGAGCCAGCCTGCTCTCAGAGAGGCCAGTGTGTGTGCGGCTTAGGCAAGGTGGTTGCCACATGTGGTCAGCAGTGTTGGACTGTTCATAAAGCAAATAAATCGATTTTTATGGAACACATTGTTATGAGGGAGGTGTGAATCCCTACATAACCATACACACAGTCGACGATTTGGAGGGGAAAAAAAATAGTTTGGGTTTTCACTTGGACAGGTTGAGATGAGAATGCCACATGGGTCTGCCACGGAGAAGATTCAATTATCAACCTGCTTCAGCCATAAGGATCCCTTTCCTGGCCATGACCTAAGCACGACTGTTACCCCCTGGTGCAATATATAACCTCTTTCCATTTCACCCTTCTTTAACCCTTGTGTTATCTTCGGGTCATTCTGACCCATCAGTCATTGTGACCCACCGTCGTATTGTGACAAATTTACCTCATACAAAAACAAAGTGAAGCATTTTCTTTTAACTGTCGGGCTGTCTCAGACCCCCCACATTGGAATGGTTAAAAGAAAATTATTTGTATTTGTTTTTGTATGGGGTAAAATTGGGTAAACACAACGATGGTTCGTTATGAACCTTTGGGTCATGTGACCCGAAGGCAGCACGAGGGTTAAGAAGCTCACCTGCCGAGACTATTACAAGGCCCCCAGACATATTCGTTACTTCAGCCTTTTAATTTGACCTGAGCCAACCTGTCACGCCCCATAAAACGTGGGAATCTGATACCTCAGACAAACACAGGCACCTTTGCTTCGCGCTGTGCCATCCCCCCCATGCCTCGACACACTCGGAGCCTGGGAGCGGAGAAAGACTCACCCGCATCGCATGAATCAGCCCCTGTGACAGGGGGTTGTGTGGGGGGGAGGGGGGGGGGGGTCCGCTAGGCCCCAGGATCACACGGAGGACCACAAGTCTCTCTTTTACCGCTCCTTCTCCCAGCCCCACTGGCTGAGGACGAGAGAGGAGGGATGGGGTTTCCAGAAAGGCGTATATTTCCGTTGACGGAGAGATAAATCAGATCATTTCTTGAGTGAGAGAGAGAGGGGGAGCACAGAGAGGGCCTTCTTGAGGCTTCTCCTTTGAGATGTAAATGGAACGGTGGCACTGACTGAGGACCAGGTGTCCACTGCGGAGAGGGAGAGCGTGACGGTACATGTTTTCCTGGGCTGTTAACTGTTAACATGCCTCTAAGGAACACGAAGATCACAAATAACTAGAGTTGACATAAATGTGAGCAGAAATTATGGTTACATGTTAAGAGTAGGTGACCGGAAGGCCTGTTTAAAAAAATATATAGTCATACAAAATATGGGTGCAGTCAATTTTGTGGTACAATGTACCTGTAAGTACTAAGCTTTTCGCAATGAAAAATACAACCGTGAAAACAATATGTAACCTAAGCTGAATTAATGCTCAGGACATTTTTGTAATCACACACTGACCTAAGGCAAAGAAAGGCAAGCCTGGACACTGGTAGTCCACCTGCAATTACCTTGCACAGTGCTGGTTTATTGGGGGCACGAACATAGCAATTTGGGCTGAACTGGTCTTTACCTGAGGGCGTTTTGGTATTTACTTCAATTATTTCCCACCTCGAGGTGGGAAAGGGGATGTTTGACGGTTAAAAATAATCTAAACACTAAATAAAGAAATCAAAACAACCTGTAATTAACCAAGGCGACGTCCGTACCACAAATGACCTCAAACTTACTGATCCCGAGAAGTGAGAGGAGAGGGGGATAGGTCAAACACTACTAGAATTTCTTGAAAACAGTGTTAGACCTTCGGGAGACAGACAAGTCTGAAAATGGCTGCATCTTCTTGACTCCAGTGCTCCCTCTGTTGTGAAAAATGAGCAACCACCTTAGACCTTACATGGTACATAAACCACACACAATTCTAGCCTACTGACATTAAGAAAACACAATCTGATCAGTTGGGTTTGATCAAAGTGGATTTATTGGTATAAACATAGTATACAACATGACCTTTTACATTTCATTTCTGCAAGTTTTGTTGTATGTTTTATCATGATTAACATTTTTATAAACAGAAGAAAATCCAAAATAATGACATTTAAATGAGCCAGTATTCTGCTAAGCAATTGGGGTTAGCCATTAGTTATCCCCTAGTATGTTGTGCTTAGTAAACTAGTGTCAGGATCGATGAGAGAAAATGTTTTCTGTGATCCCAGGTCATAAACAAAACATCCATCCAACTTCCATTAAAAAAGAGCAAGTGTAACATTATTTTACAAATCAGTTATATCTACATTTAGCGTAGTAGCATTAAATTAAAGAAGATCTGCAAAATGGGAAGTATGTGAAACCGCCCATGCATAAACAGCCAGGTTTCTTTGTAACTTGTTATCCATTCAAAATGTATTGCTTTTGCAACCAAGCTATACATGCAATCTGTAGCATAGACATTTTGTGGAATGATAAAAATACAGCATATACATAGCTGCATATATATTTGTCGAGCATATATTTATTTTAAAATCCTGTAGTTTCCCAAAGTGACATTATTAAGTGTAACAAGTTCCATTTTCCATGCAATGTATGCAAACCTTCATCTCAGTAAAACTCATTCACTAAAAAGCACAGAAGAATGTGGTTAAAAAAAAAAAAAAAGATTGTACATGATTTTCACAAAGCACAAGCCTCGTGTTCCAAATGGGCCTGGCTTATTCCCAAACCTACAAAACTGAGGAAGACTCCAAATATCCCAAACATAAGGCCTCCCACAAACTCCCTTTCTTCGTAACAGCTGAGAGCAAAGTAAGCATCCAGACTAACAGGTCGTGTTTGTGTGGCTTTGGGTCGCCTAGCAAACAGAGAACACTGAGGACTTTGACTAGTGTGGCGATAAGAACAGCGAGGTGGGCACCTGCAAGCCAACCACATGTCGACCAGCAGGGCTGACTATAAGATCATGCACATGTTTCATATGACAGATTAAGCCTTTTCGCAACCAGACTTACTGTACCCCCATTCGCCTATACTTCAGCTGCCCACCTGATGTGAATGATGACTTATTTGAAGGGATTGGACTTGGCTGGCCGCATGGCACAGTGTGTTCCACCTCCCAAAGGCATTCGCTTAAGTTGCATCCGTTACGCATGCTGTTGGGGCGATGAGAGGTTTAAGCACTTGACATATGAGGCACAGGTTATAAAAGGTCAGTTCCGGTCTGACTCGCTTTTCAGTTAAAATGTTTGCATAAAAATAAGGAATAAGACATACATGTGCTCTCGGACACGACACAGAGCTGCAATTTCATTTTGTGGAATTTACTGTGTATTGGCAGTAATCACAAGTTTAGAAGTGAGGGGAAAATATGCCAAGGTTGCCCTCTAGTGGTAAAAGATCGAAAGCTCTTACATAGGATAAATGACGCAATGGCTACCTTTTTTATTTTAACCCTTGTGTTATCTTCGGGTCATTCTGACCCATCAGTCATTGTGACCCACCTTCGTATTGCGACAGCTTTACCGCATACAAAAACAAAGTGAAGCATTTTCTTTTAACCGTTGGGCTGTCTCAGACCCCCCACATTGCAAAGGTTAAAAGAAAATGCTATTTATTGTTTTTGTATTGGGTAAAATTGGGTAAACACAATGATGGTTCGTTATGAACCTTTGGGTCATGTGACCCGAAGGCAGCACAAGGGTTAAGAGGCATAGGTAGGAGCAAGGGTTCACACCTATGCTGAAGCAATGCAGTGAACTGAAGTTGGAATAAGGTGAGCTACATTTGAGCTGTAGAGGGTTAGTATCAAAGCTTTAGAGTAAGCCGCAAAGGAACATGCCACTCCTCACTAGCCTTCAAATATGGCCACGATTACCTTTCCAATTCCCGTTTCAAAATGAATCTCCACCTGCACAGAAGGTCAGGTGACACCTACGGGTCAGAATACGCAACTAAGAAAAAGAAACCTGGCAAGAGGCAATACAGTGTCTTTCAAAGCTTGTTAAGAAGAATATGATTGGTTAATGGAAAGGGTCATGGCAAACCTGGACATGATTGGCTGGTGTGTGGCTGGTATTTGTGCTAGTGTCTTGCTGACTGGGAGGGCATTCACATATTCAGTGTGGAGGCGTGTGGATTGTACGTTCTGCAACGCTGTGCTGGTCCCAGCTCAAAGCCCTGTGTGGGTGTTGACCAATCTGGAAGTGGCGTGCAGCTTGCTGGCTAGTTACGTTTCGCTCACTGAGTTACAACCAACTGGCATCTACAGTTTGTATGTGTCTCCACCCCTCCTTTAGGTTACCAAACGTGTCTATCTAACAAAGCTACCTATAGATACCATATCACATTCCCGGTTCCAATTACGCAACAATTCCCGCACACAGCACGAGTTTGTCACTTGTTAACGAGGGCATTAGTGGACGAGTGACATCGGTAGGGGCAGTAGTCAAAGTGAACCGACGGCTAGCGTAACTAAGACAACCATGAGTTTCATAAGGCTAACCGAACTAGGCCCACAACCCCTATTCCCACTAAGCTGCCAGCGAGGATCCAACCAAGAGAGTGTGAGTAAAAAAAAAAAATAGATCACGGCCTTTAAAACGTCTTTCAACTTTAGAATACGCTCCTCCCCCAACCACCAATGTTAGACAGTTCCGGAACTCTCCGCCACGCCGCTGCATATGTGAATGCCCGATGAGAAAGAGAGAGAGAGAGGCTTAATTGGCATGCAGTGGGATACAGAGTGAATCTGTAGAGGCACATTCACCAGCTACTGCCCCCCCTCCTCTCATTCCCGTCTTGCTGAGTCTTGGACATGGCGCCCCGGGCTGTGGTCACAGGGACAGTCACAGGTAGGTGTCCTCGGCGCTGTTGAGGCTCTGTGTGGAGTGCTGGAGGAGAGACTCTTTGGCTGGGGCTGTGTCTTTAGGAGACGGAGGCTGAGGGGGAGGGTCTGTCACGGCCTGTGGGGGCGGGGTCTGCTCGACACTGGCGGGCTGGGCTGGTGGGTCTGGTGGTGGGGGCTGAGGGTCGCCCAGTAGAGGGTAGGGGTTGGGGACCTGCACGACGGGGACGGGAGTCTTCCTCATCAGGCTTCCTCTCTTCTTGCTCTTCCTCTCCTCCCTGTTCTTCTTCTCCTCCTTGTTCTTCTTCTCCGCCTTGTGGGCGGCGGAGGGCTGGGCGGCGGGCACGGGGGACTCCACCACGATGGTGGGCAGCTGCCGCAGGTCCTGGCGGCTGTGCGGCTCGGCCGACATGATGGCCCGGGCGCCGTGCATCCTGGGGGGGCACTTGCAGTGCAGCTCGCCGCGGGTCTTCCTCCAGCGCTTCAGCTGAGAGTGGTGCTCGCGCTCCACGTCGCGCTCCGACACGGGGACCTCCAGGACCTGGCACGGGAGGAGGAGGGGGGGGAGATGGAGAGGCGTTACCGATGGCAACTGTAGGCAAAACACCAAGCGCACACAGACACGGCTCACAAACGAATACCAATGTGGAGGAAAGTGAGGCTCATTGTCCGGGGCAAACAGCCAGAAAAAGTGAAAAGATCTTTCAGTCCCTGCCCATTCCGTTCATAATCCAAACCTAGTTAGCAAATGTCAGTGAGCCCGGGGCGAGGGGCCGGCCTCGCAGCTAACACACAGCTAGCCGGCTCAATCAGAGAGCCTATTGTCAGTGTGAACAGACAGTCACACTGGAGCCACTGGACACTGACTGCCCAGTCCTAACTATAGACCATGCGTCTCTGTGTCACTTCAGTTTCCTCTCCAAGGCTCTTCTGCCCACAGTTCTTTAGAGAACAATTGTTCTTCACAGACGCACAGTCGGACATTCTCACAGCGAGAGACAGCCTGGGAGTTTGTAGAAAGGGGTTCTAGACACTCTGCGTTCCTTACCCAAAACCGCTCGAGGTCTTTCTTGTGGATGTGTTGCTCAACACCAGGTTGGTGTCAGCCGTGCCTGCAGGCCTGCAGTACTCACCTCTCGTACGAGGAAGCCCTCCTGCATGTAGCGAGCCTCTATGGCCCGGAGTAGCTCCATGGTCTCGTACTGGCCCTGACACGCCTTGAGCTTCTCGCGGGTTCCCAGCATGCTCTTCAGCAGCACCAGGCCCACCCTGAAGATGATCTTCACACCTGTGGGGGGGAGAGGAGCGTGACAGAGGTCACTCAACACAACACGACATGAGAAGCCCTGATAGTCTGTGGTGTTCAGACAAAGCAAACTTGTACCGCCCTTTATCAGATTCACTCTGTGTCCTTATGGGGTTATAACGCACGCGACGGTGAAAAAGGACGCGTCTCACCATCGCAAAGAAACATGTCCCACACGCGCAGCACGGAGGCCCAGGGCAGGGTCCTGGAGAAGGCACACATGAACCATTCGGTCATGTAGATGATGGGGTCGATCTTGTGCTTCTCCAGGTGACGGTAGCCTAGCGGACAGACTCGGCGCAGCAAGGCAAACAGAATCTCCCCGTCTAACTGGATAGCCTCCTAGGAGAGACGCAGGCACGAGGCCGTCGTTAAACACAGGTGGGAGAAGTCAGGTAGGAAGTACTTTACACAGGGCGGGAGTAGGTGGGAGTTTTACCAGGCCAGCGCTGTAGTAACCAGGAAGGTACTTCTCACAGATTTGGACCAGCCCCCAGAAGGCATCCTGTGGAAAAACACACAGATGACGTTAGAAAGGAAACCGGGAATGGAATCGTTTTGAGTGGGAAACAAAAATAAAACCAGTCACAAGGCAAAAATTCAGCTGAGGCGCAAGGTCCGGTAACCCATAGGACCGACAGACACACGAGGAAGGAAGCTGTCTGAAAGAACTAATCACTAAAAAAAACCTCCAGGGGATGGGGGTGGGTCACACTGAGATAGCTGCAGTGGAAGAGGACATATCGTGACGGCACGAGGCTCACCTCGGCGGGCATGTGCATGAGCAGCACGGCGGCGATGGGCGCCTGGGCCTGGCAGTAGCCCTCGTCTGGCCTGTGCAGCGTGTAGGCCTTCAGGACACGGAACAGGTCCTGCTGCCTGGGAGGGAGGGCAAACAACACGGAGAAAAGCATGAGCACACACGAGCACACACACAGGCTGGTCAAACCAGATGAGAAGTCAAAGAGAGCTGAGTCCCTCCATTGTGCGCCACTCAACCCGGAGACAAAGCGGAGGCTCACCCATGTCCTCCTCGCGACACAAACATCTCGTGGAAGGGAAACTGCCGGTGCAGATCCTTCTCTATCACATCCATCCACTTAGGGTCTCCTGCCTGGCTGTCGAGCTCCTGCGGAAATGAATGAATGTGACATTCATGTCATGGGACATGTAGGTCCCTGATATGGTACTTAACTTTTTATCAACAGATTACAGGAACACACAAAAGGAGGGAGTGTGAAGGAGACTGACCTGGAACTTTCCGTGGTTCTGCTCTCTCTTCACCTTTCCCCCGGACAGGTAGAGCCAAGCACGACCTCGCAGGGACGGAGGGATCCCCTTCTGGCATCGCAGTCTCACCTGAGGCCCGAGAAGAGAGAGACAGGATGAATATACACACAAATAAAGAAATGGCCTTTTAAGGCTTTTTTTCCACCAACAGTACAGAATATACCCCATCAGTTGGACCACTTTTGTCCAGACATTAGGAATCATTTCACACTAACTGTTGATGAGGCCATGATACTGTTACTCTGAGCTAAAGGCTCTGTATGACTATGAAAGGACAGCTTCAAAGATTAGCAGCGGCAAACTAACCTTCGAAACCAACTAGCCCAGCAGTGTGAAACACACCCTGTTTGAAATAGCTGTTTATTCTTGTGAACGGTCTTATGTGGCTTAGGCGTTTCATGTGGCTTTTCAATCAAATAAGCAGATCCGCACGCAGTCACAACAAGCCACACGCTGTCAAAACGCACAAGCCTGCCCTTGTAGCTTCCATGAAGTGACGAGGGCTGCTTTGCTAGTGTGGACCCACCCAGTTTCTGTCACTAGTTCGAGTGACAGAGGGTGACAAGAGCAGACAGGGTTGTATCAAGCGTGCTGACTCATGCAAATGCGGTCGACTTGTTAATGAATGTTTAGCATTTCACACGGGCATAACCGGCTGGGTGACTAGAGGTGCAAACTGTTCCAGGGACAGCCCTGGCCTGCAGAGTCTGTTAGCGCGAGTCTAATTTCAGAGTCTTCTTTCCCTTTAATTTGTGAGGACCCTACCAAGAAAGAGTCTCCCCACCGGGCCTCCCTCTGTCAAGATCTTCATACATATTGGTATCGCAACCATAGGGCCTGCCTATGTCGTAAACCGTCTGCCAGACTAATTAAAACGTTGAAACACTGGCATGCCTGGGCAGAAACAGCACGTCTCATGTTTATAACACCTGTCAAAGAGCAAGTTTCAACTAGACCTTGAAAGCTCAAGTCACCTTCTTTTGTTACGCATGCAAGGACGTGAGACTAGTCGGAAGAATACACGACCAGACGGCCAGTCAAAAAAAAACTTCATTAGCCAACGTGTGCGAGCAGCGACGTTACCTTGTTGTGTCTCTTGGCCATCCACTTGTCCCAGTGGCTGAGCATGTCCAGCCACTTGACCTCCCTCTGTCTCAACACCTCTGGAGGGACATCCTGGGCCCTGGGGAGGGACCACACAGGGAGACAGTGTGGGGTACAGTGTAAAGAACAGCACAGACGGAACATCACAGGTCACCACGGGACATTCCCCTCCAGTCTGGTTCTAAACTTGGCCCGTATGTTCTCGATAAGAGGGGGCTACTGATTGTTCCATTAAAACAAACCACATTTCTGACATTGAAGACAAATGAGAAAGAGCTATAGTTTATGAATTGGCGGGTTTTATTAAGGGAAAGAGAAAACATTTCAGCGAGTGATATAGAAAAGACAGGTATCTCCTGAAGGCAGGCAGGCAGGCAGGGCCTAGCGTAGAACAAGACATGACATGATGTCATTCTATTATGGAACGCTTGGCTTCGACCATAAGAGGGAACTGGGAATGGAACATTCCCACACAGCAAGAGAAGACATATGGCAGCTTGGGTTCATCGACGTGGTTGTGCTGATGGTGTATTTAAGGCCCTTAGTAGAGCCTCAGCTAGGGTATGTAATTATCTGATCGGCATAGCCTTGTAATCATGGGGCAGGAGGAGTCTTCAAAGAACATATAGATGTGTGTGTGTGTGTATATATATATATATGCACTTTCCTTTTAGAAGAGAGCTATAATTATGCTGCGTTCGTTGTAGAATTTTAGCAGTGTTAAAACCTCTTGTCTCTCTGTGCTACATCCTCTAAACACTGCTGTGTATAACGGGTGTGAGTTTCGTTAGCCTTCTTGAAATGCAAATCAGACTTTCTCTTCTCCATTTCCTATGAAATCCCTGTGCCAGAAGAGGCAGTCCAACCACAGGGGTGGCAGATCTGTGGCGCAAGGCCAGCCAGCCCTACAGAAAACAGGATGCTTCCAGCCAGCTTGTGCTTGGCACAACTTTCCCTCATTCCTTCCACTCTGTGTGTGTAATGCCACAACACTGACGTGCACGAGCACAGGAGACCGGGGGGGAGCCTTTGCCTCGCCATCGGAGGTTGATCACAACTACCTGTTTCAAATGCAAAACTCCTGCCTGCCTCTCTGTTTACATACAGTTCTGAAAGACAAAGGAGTCTTTATAGCGATGTACATTGTAGGGTGTTATGTGCAGTGTGGGTGCGTACCTAGGGTACAACACGAGTCACAAGGCCCACTAACAGCACTGTACTGAGTAGGACAAACAAACATGTAGTCCTGTAAACTCAGTCACGTAAAAAGAAACTCCTATCACAGATCTTCTCTTAGTTAACAATTCTCACAATGGATTCTGGGACGAAACAAATGGTGGGATGGACAGGAAGCAGATTAGGTTTTGTCAACATTCCCCTTCACACCTAACAGACTATTCTAAGTGAGCCTCCAGAGTATTCTACGCTTATTTTATGCTTGACCAACACTGCAAATAAACAAACCATCTTGGGCATGCCCTGAAATTTAGAGCTAATGTGACTGGAGCGGAGGGCTCCTTATCAAGAGGGAGGGGACCACACAGGCAAGTCACAAGGACATATTGATCACAGACACCAAATACTATTGATGTAGCTAGCAAGTAAGGCACTGCAAGGCCTTTAGTTAGTTGACTGTACTGAAACTCGCAAGGTAGGCAGATTCTTTGACAGGTGCATTTGACATTTCATTTCAGCCCATTCATTCATATCCAGAGTGTTGTGTGGCTAATGTGTCTAGTAGTTAGCTCCAACTTAAACTACAGAACTTACGAGTCTTCAGAATACTGTTGTGCTCCACCGATAAATCCATATTTATCGGGATGCCTGCTGCTGGTGAAGCCGTTGATCTCTGAGTCGGATCCAAGGGAGCTCTCGTCGTCAACATGACTGCCAATACTAGTCCTGATGCTGGTTGTGTCGACTGACTGACGACCATTCTCTATTTGAGCCATAATTACTAGCTATCTAGATTGCCAGTTATAATTCTGGCACTGTTAAAAGTAACGGCGTACAACGCAAATGTTTCCAAGTCAACAAAACAAATGCCATGTCATATTTAGGGCATCTGGACGGGTGGATAACATTCACTAGCTAGCTTACAAAATAGCTAGAATTAGCTATGATAACTAGTAGTAGTAGCCATCAACTAAGTTTCAAGCAGCATGCTAAGCTAGGATAAATAGGTAGCATATCGTTATAACTTACTTTTAGCTATCTGGAAATGTTATGTTGGGGGTACATGTTAACTATCTCCACAGAAAGATCAAATGTTACTGTATAGCTACCTAGCACTAACTTGCTAGCTTTTAGCAAGCGAGGCTAGCTAATCACAACAGCGGCGAACGAAAGCTGGCTACTGTACAGTAACTAGACAACGTTAGCACTAGCTAACTAGTACTAGCTAACAACTAAAAACTAACGTAATCAAAACAAGCTAAATAATTGTATTGAGCAGAACAATAAGAAAAACACAAGTTACATCAATAAGGTAACTTGCATACAAACATCTCACAAATGTTAAGATGTCTTTAGCGAAGTTTTCGTTGTCATTTCTTTTTCCACCCTTCCTCAACTGTCATCCAGGTTCCGACTCTTCGCCATGGAAGGACACACTTCTCCTTAATAGGGCGGTCGGCCAAATACATAAAGCAAACGTCTCCCTCTAGTGGCGCATTGTCAAAAACACATTTAAAATCATAATCAATATACACTACCACAATCCCATGACATTGAAAAAATTAAACAAGGTTTATCAAGTTAATACATGAAACAACTGTGACTTAAACGCCTTTATTGGATGAATAAACATGGTCTTGCAAATGTTCCAGTAGAAATCAATGTTGTGTTGTTAAACCACAACAGCAAGGCTTATTAACCCTATGAGACATACTAACATGACTCCAAAGATATACATTTACATAGGCTAGGCTAGGGAGGATTTCCTTTAAAATGAATCAATGGCAAGCTTATTTATTAACACAGAAACATTCTTGCACAATTGTTTGGTTGCCAAAAGAGAGTCGTGTCGACAGTTTTCAAACATCTTATCTGAAAGAGATACTCTACAAATAATTAGCTGCTGCGTAAAATGACAAATAATTAGCTGCTGCGTAAAATGACTCGGGACAACAACAAAAGAGGCAGAGTAGGACGATGGGAAGTCCTCCTTGGGCGCGACACCAGCACCCCTTACTTCTTCCTTCCACCTCTCTCCTTCAATGCCAGGTGAATGACTGAGCCATTGTTCATATTGTAGTAAGCCAAAGAGTTGGAATCTTTGATGAATATTCCCTATGATAGAATAAAAATGAATTAATGTTTTCACACATAGCTGATCACATTATATAAAACACGAGAACCCCCTCCACAAAAAAGCATTTTTTTTTTTTACCTCATACTGCAACTTCTGTTTCCCTGCTGCCATGCCTGTGGCTTCATGGATTTTGACTTTAATGACAGACACCTGAAAAAACAGTTGCTTCTGATGAGGAAAGAGATCACATGATCACAGTGCAGGTGATCACATGATCACGCTGGTACAGGAGAAGGACATGGGATGGCGTGAGAGAAACATGTACCTGGTCTGTGAGTGGGACGGTGAAATTGAGCACTTGTCCACTAAGCTTCCATTCTGTTTTGTCCTGCATGTTGGGAACTTGTACTTTGACCGCCACTGGACCCTATTGAAAAGACACAAGGAAAACTATGTAAATACACAACTACTGTACAGGAACAACAATCGACAGAATCAACCTGGAACCCACGCCACTGACTGGAACTACAACATTCCTAAACATGTTCCAGGAAAACCATACCTTGTTTCTGCGTAGGAACTCATCCTCTGGAATGAGGTTGTCCTCGCTCTTCATTTTCTTGTTGACAGGCTCGTCGTCGTGGGGGGGTGGTGGGTGGGCCGGGGGAGCCGGAGCAGAGGGGGGCTGTGGCACAGGAGGAGCAGGGACAAACGCTGGCAGGAAGAGAGAGGGCAGTTTACTCAAACGGGACAGTGTGATGGCATTAGCAGTCGGGTGGTTAATATCACATCATATCGCTATGTCTATCGGTATTTCAAATGGTACTGCCTCTCACCAGTTGGGACCACCATGGGGGGTGGCCTGGGGGCCATGAGATGAGGCCCAGATGGAGGCATGGGCACCACGTTGATGCGGGGGGCATGGAGCATTGGGGGCATTGGTGTAAGAACCTGCCCAGGGGCCAGGCGGACCATGGGTGGCCGGGGAAGCACCGGCACAGCAGACAGGAGTGTGGTGCGAACTGGAGGTGGCATCTACAACACCAGAGACAAGGACATGAAAAAAAACAGTTAGTCCAGTACGACATGTTGTGATGTGTCCTCCCAAACGATGTGAATACTTCCACCAAACTTACAGAGGGAGTAGGCCGGGGCAACAATGTCATGGGTTGGTTGGGTTTGGGCATGAGAGGCGAAGAGGATTGCATAGGAAGATGGGAGATCTCGTGAGGCTTGCTCGGGCCAATCTTCTCTTTGGAGTCGTCCTCCTGCACCAGTCCCTTAGCTTTGTGAATGGCCTCGATCTGCTCCTGCAGGGTGATGTTGGCCTGCGCTGCCTGCTGGGTGCGAGCCATGCTTCCTGAGTGTCCGTCCCAGGTCACCTGGGGACAGAAGAGGCCAGGTGAGACGCCATTTAAAAGCAGCATAAACAAACAAAGTTCCCAGCAACCAAAGGCATTTCCTGTATCGAAATCAGTACCCCCCCTCTCTCTCTCGTCTCCCCCTACCTTCTCCTCGGGCTTCTGAATCTCCTCTTCTCCGATCTTTTTACCGATGGCCGTCTCCTCCACACCGAAGATATCGGTACGCCTCTCGGCCAGCTGTTTCAGGCTGCTCTCGATGTCCAGGCCGGGGGCGTAGACCTCGTCCTCGATCTGCCTCTCTCGGATGCTGCGGTCCCTCTGCTCCAGCCAGCGCGGGTCCAGCAGACCGATGCGCATGTGCTCCTGCATCTTGCTGGCCTGGATCCTCTCCCCCGTGATGGGGGAGATGAGGTACTCGTCTGGAGCGGCGGTTGAAGGCTGGGGCCTGGATGCTGCGGGTGAAGGAGAGGGGTGGTTAAGATTTGCTATGGAAATCGAAATGATTGATTATTGCCGGGTATATGGGGGTCTGGGATGACTGTGGCGTTTCGCTCACCTTTGGGGTCGTAATCCTTGCGGATAATGACCTGGTCTGGGGTAGGGGGCAGAGGGGGTGGCATGGGGTTGTCTGGAGGCAATGGTGCCTTCATGTCATCATCATCATCAGAACCCTGGAAAAGCCATCAAAAATATAGCTGATGAGAACTACACATTTTATTCTTCTTAAAATGATCCATTCCTCTCATTCGCAAAGTAGTAGTAGTGATGGATGATGTCTTTTTGTTTACATACCTCATCCATATCCTGCAGCTGCGTGTCCTGATCAGGCTGGGAGGGATGATGACCGTTACCCCGATCATCCCGGTGGTCATCGTCGTCATCCTCGCTCTCCACCTCCATCTCCACCTCCTCGCTCTCGCCAAACTTGTCATAGCGCTCCTGGATGAGGATACGAGCCCCCAGTTCCTCAGGGGTGGTGGGCGGTGGGAAGTGGCCTGGAGGAAGTCAGCCAAAGTCATCACGTTCAGGCCACTGAGGTCCATCAGAACACACCGGCCTACACCTATGGCACGAGTTTACACGCACGAGACATGAGACGTCTGGGTTCAGATGCCGGTTTTCCTACCTTGCTCATTGGGCTGGAAGTCGACCGTCTCCACCACCACGAAATCGTGCCAGTCGATTTGGGCGTAGGCCACACGCTCCTTCTCTCGCTCCTCCTCCTCCTTCTTACGCTCGCGCTCCTGGAACTTGGCCCATTCCACACGGTACCTCACCTGGCGAAGGGGAATGACAATCGGTGGTTATGACTGTCGTCCGTGTACTTAAAATATAACAACCTACTACTACTACCACAAGCTTCACTGGTCCAAAGCCACCAAGCGGTCTTGAGGACGGCGCTCACCTGATCCATGACCTCTCTGGGGTTCTCGGCCTCCCTCTTCAGCTTCACCAGCAGTCCTTTAGGAGGGATCAGAATCTGCAGCACAGCGACCAACACGGGTCAGAAACGCCCCACACAAGAGAATCACAGAGGTTCCACGCATCGCGACATGAGCGTCACGCCGTACCTTGGTGTACTGCTCCACCAGCTTGGTGAAGTAGTTGAAGAGGCTGTGTTGTGGGCGGAGGAAGTCGAACTGGTAGTTCCTCTGCTCCTTCTGCATGAGCTGAGTGAGGAACTGACGTCCGTTGCGAGCGACGAACTGGGCAGTCAGTTTGACGACATCCAGATCAAAGGCGGAGATGGAAGGAGGGTCTGCAATAAACTCAAACTCGGGTGGTGGTTCCTTGGGCACCACAGCCTCATGAATCACCTGGGACTGCACCTATTGAAATATGATACGTTATATGATATGCTGTTAATGATACATTAACAGTCCTTGAATATCAATGTTAAGGAAAATTGTGGTCCCAAACCTTTTGATTAAGCTGCTGTGACTGCTGCAAGGCTTGCTGCTGCATAACCTTGGGCACAGCTGCAGATGGCTCCTGGCCCTTGCCCTCCTTGAATTCATTGACTTTGTGGCGGTAGTAGGCATGGTATGGGTCATTAGGGTTGAGGAAATTGAATTTTGGGTTGTTAATCTCGTTCTGACGAATCCTTGCCTCAAACTCCGGCCCATTCCTGTGAATTGGTGAAAGGGTTTTTATTATTATCCTATTGAAACCATATCTGCATTAATATGATCTCGTAACGACTATGAAAAACCAACCTGGCTACGAAGCTGGCGGTCTTGTCAACAATGTTTCGGACCTCAGGAGGTGGATAGATAATCCCGACTATAGGTTTAGTAGCCGGTGTTTCCTCTGCCGGCTCATCTACCTATAGATACAAATCACGTTAGATTTGACGGCTTTTTAATTGTACAAAAATTGATAATCTATTACAGATTTATGAAAATAGCTAATGTGTTGTGTATAGCTATTGGGTTTAGGGATGGATAACTTAAAAATGGTCTAGATCTCGATATAACTAAGAGAAGTGGTTTTTCACATTCACAAAGCGGCGGGTGTGCTAACCCATCTTTACAAGCATTGGACCGGGAATAAAAAATGACTACAATCAAGTTTAACTACCTTAACCTGAAACCAAATTTACCATCGTTTTCGGAAAGACAACCCCTGCACACAATATATCAAATGCATACACACAATATTACATATTTTTGTATTTACATAGACTTAAAGTTTACCTTGTTAGGCTCCGGTTGGACTATTTGAACAGGCCCTGGCGGCATGGCTGCGTTACTTACTTGCTAAGTTAACAAGTCGAAACCAAACCAAAGACCACAAAACGGGTCGTATATTTTATCCTAGCGAATTCAAGTTTTCTTTTTTGGGTAAAAATTCTATGATAATCACAATATCGATTACAATTTTGTAACTTGCGAGTGAGCTACGTTTTCTACATTGACCCGGCCGATAGTCAATGGCGGACTTATACTTCCGGTACCAGATTTTGCACAAAGTATTATGGGTCTTGAAGTTTTAACAGTACTGAGTAGCTATGGTGATGTAGCGTCAACAATGACCTATTCAGGCAGCAATTAACTAGCCATTTACCCTTTCTCTAGCTATGAACAAACACCGAGACATAATAGGCTAGTTACTTCGAAACTTCTCAAAATGGCTCATCTGTTAGGGCGTCAAGATTGTGTGGAAAGTCTACGGAAAGATTTAATAGACCTTCAAGGCACTGTTCTCGATGTCTTTTCCCGAACAGGACCTGTCCGCTTTCCTTCATGGAAGTTCCCTGACAAACTGTCATGTAATCTGGACCTGGTGTCACTACTTGATCAATATGACTTTGTTGATGGCGAGGACGAATTTAATCAGCACGCCCACATTGTTTTGCTGGAGCTGGTGATTGACAGGTAGTACAGTACTTACCAATAATTATATGAGCTGACTCATTATGCTAACGTACAGTCTATCATTTTATTAGCTGACATCCACTTGGCCAAAAGTTACAGTACAGTTCAATAAATCTGTTGACTATAAATCATCATCTTCCCTCTAGGCTGTTGCTCCTTCTGCAGAGTTTTAATGCTCATGCTGAACAGATGAGGATTGGACAGAGGAAAGAACACCTTCAGCAAACGAGCCCATGTGTGTCAGTTGGTCTTGTTGTCAGATATTACTGGAACAACTTGATACAGCTTGTCAATCAACAGGTGCTTTGTTTTACAGTTGGGCTCTCTCTGAACCCGATACTAAACTAGATACCTGTTGTCTTAACCAGTTAAGTAACATTAACAGGATCTTTATCCATCTCTTAGGGCATGACCAAAAACAGTCAAAAAGTGTCTAAACCTACAAAACATGAAGAAATAAATCTCTCTGCACCCTCTGTTACAAGCTGTGGGGACCTCAGAGTAGGAGCTCCAACGTCTGGGAAAACCGAGAGCGCGCACTGCGTTGGCATGGCACCGAATCAAGTCAGTGGTCAGTCCTCCAGTGCAGCCAGCAGAGCTGCCCTCTCTCACAACACAACTCCAGTATCCTCAGACACTCACAGTGTGAGTTGCCAGACAGTCAAGTCCTCTCTAGTTCCCTGTGATGCCTGTGCCCATGTCCAGTCCAGCCTGAGGGAGACCGGTGATGCTCTTGTGGAGCTGTGTAGGACTGAGGGCCTGCCCTCCTCCCTGCAGCGCCTCCTGGGGGCTGTGGACGACACCTCGACCCAGGGCCGCCTGACAGCGGGCGACCTGGCCCAGTGGTCCACAGAGCAGCGTAGAGACATGGGCCGGCTGGGGAAACACCTACAGGAGGTCCGGGCCACGGTGCAGCCGCTAAGGGAGGGGCTTCAGGCAGCTGAAGGGGAACGGGAGAGGTTCAAGGCTCAGCTGCAAAGAGCACAGGAGGAACTGCAAAAGGAAAGGGAGAACCATTCAGCCAGCACACAGCAGCAGCAGCAGCAACTGATGGAGGCTCAGATTTCCTGGGTGGAGACTGAGAGACAACTACAGGAAGAACAGGAACAGCTAAGGAGAGGTTCAGTGGCCAGTTCCTTTGTCTCCTGTCTATACTGTTACATAGATTCATTTGTGATACCTCACACTGCTATAGCCCCATGAGAATATATCACAATATATTCTTCCTTCACAGGCACAGTCTCCTTGGAGGACGACAACTCCAAATTAAAAGAAGATATCAGTTTACTACAGGAAAGATTACGTATACTTGGTAGGCATGACTCAGGAGCAGAGAAAACTCCCACTTCCATGTGTTGAGAAACGTACACAAAACCATTCACATTCGTGGTGAATGATCATCAATCGTGTCCGTCTTTGGTAGAGTCAGAGAGAAATAAGCTGCATGAAGAGGTGACGACCTCGCGGAAGGAAGAGGACACGAGGCATGAACTGGAGGAGAAGATGCACATGTTAGAATCTCAACTGTCCAGTACTCAGCTGTTACTTGACAAAGAGAGTGCCAAGTACCAAAGTGCCTGTCGCCAACAGGAGGTCTGTAGAACTCGTAGGATTATTAGTGTAACTCTGTAATCGAAGGTCATTGAGATCATTTAATAACGAAACAGGTCTTAAACGCACACGGTTTGAATACCAGACGTTTAATGTGAGCGTCTAAAACCGTAGAACCACAAGAGTTTTGTCTGTGCTGTATTGTGTCCAGTCAATGCAGGCCAAGCAGGGCTCTCTGTTGGAGCGGGTGGATGCTCTTGACCAGGAGTGTGAGGAGCTGCAGAACCAGCTGGGCGAGGGAGAAGACAGACAGACTGACCTTCAGGAGAAACTAGAACATATTTCAGAAGAGAGGACAGAAGTGCAGGCCCAGCTCATCCAACAACAGGCAATACTGAATTATATTACGCCCACAGAATTGTTTTTAACCGTTCAATGAACCTATGGTGAGAAATTCCCAGCTGACTTTCCTGGCTTCTCTCCCCCAGGCCTTGTGTTCTGAACTGCAGGAGCAGAAACAAAAACTGGAGGCTTACGTAGGCGATCTGACAGGCAGCGTGACTAAGCTCAGGCTGGAGGTGAAGGAGTTGTCCCAGAGGGAAAGGCTGCTGGTGGCTTTCCCAGAGCTCAGCCCCGTTCCTCAGGGACCACCACAGAGTACGTCCTTCTAGCTTTTACCAGGTCACCCGGTATGACATTCACATGTCACATGTTAGGTCAACTGCCTAAATGCATCCACGTTTTCCACTGTAACAGTTCAGAAGCCTTCTTCATTACAATACTGTTTGTCTAGCCAACAGGTATGACTGTGTTTACACTGTAAACAGTTCCATCATTTATTTTTTTGTCTGTTCCGCAGGCACAGGGGACGTGCTGAGGGACATGGAACAGCAGCTGCACGCTAACAGTGTCCGGATCAGGGTTCTGGAGAGGGAGAACACCACTTTACACAGCACCCTGATGAAGCTGCGGCCAAGATCCCAACACGGCGCCCCGGAGGTGTGTGAAGATGTACTGTGAAGCTCAAGTTATGAAACGACAATGCTCTTACACTCTATACTATGGAAACATATCGAGAAAACCTTGACAATCATACTAGAAATGACTACGGACAATACGAAGGACAATATAGAAGGACAGTATAATTATAAATTACGAAAACTTCCTCTCCTACTTACAGACAGCATCTCCTCAGCAGGCAGAGAGCTCAGCTCTGCCTCACACACCTGTGGTGAGCCGGCAGGTTCCCACGCCACATGTACAGCCCAGTTCGTTGTAAGTCTGTAGCACAAAAGAAGCATATGTTGTTAACAGTAAAATGTTATCAACTCTCCTGTGTGTGCATCTAGTATGATAAGATAACCCTTTATGAATCCCCAAGCGGGTACATTTAGCGATAAGTACAAGATGTAAACACTTCCTGTGTTTCCATTCTCTCCACCCCAGGCAGACCACTAGTACCGGGCAGTGGAGGCATGGCCTGTCCGGGAACGGGGCCAGTGAGCCCCCAGCAGTGGTGGGGCCTTGGGACCATGCATCCACGGCAGCCTCCTCTGCCTCGCCCTCCGCCTCGCCCTCTGCCTCGCCCTCCTCCACAGCTCAGCTACGCCCCCAGACGCTCATACTCTCTCCAGACACCAGTGCTGCCAAGACTTACTCCAAAATACGACAGGCCTCCCAAGCTCGTGCCAACGCCATGCACGCAAAGAGGAAGTGAATCAAGATTTGGACGGTCAAATAAAAAATTGACGAAGGGCTGGATTTACTGCCCTTCACTTTGGGTGTGTATTACAGTATGCTGAAACTACGGTGGCCCTGAAGTGCAAACCACCACACCCCCTAATATGAGTACATCCCCCAAATGAAAACACTCCCCCCAAATACGAGTCAACTCCCCCCAAATAGGATGACTTGCTCACCTCCCCCCAATACAAAGACACGCTCCCCCAAATGGGAAACAACATTACATTAATTCAAAAACACATTACATTAACTCAAAACGGAAAGGGTTGGTACTACACTTCGTCGCTGAATGGATGCAGTAACTAACAAGAAATAAGAAATTGATCGACAGAAGTACAAAATGCAATATATTATTCAATACAAATCATCACAGCCAACTTAAGGGACGGTTTCTAGACAGATTGAGAAACCAACTGATACTAAAAAACTGTTTGTAGAAATGTTTTTATTTTCTGAAACTGTCTATCTCAAAAAGTATGGAACGCCGAGTTAGTCAAAATTAAATAAATAAATAGATAAATACATACATAAATAAATATGGCAATGAAATAAATTCTGAAATTTAAAAAAGATGGCAATAAATATATAAATATAGCATTATCTTATTATTTTTATCTTGTGCAGCTGCGTTGGTCTGAAGATAACCACGCCCCTCTCGTTTGCATGTGAGATCGGAAATAAATACAGCACAGAAATAAATGTGGCGTGGAAATATATGTGGAAATAAATGTGGCGTGTAAAAGTCTCAAAAAATAAATAAATGTGGCATTAGGAAATAAAAGTCCCATGAAATAAATAAATGTTGTCTTTACAAAAACGTCATTTTGAATAAATAAATGTATTTATTTATTGATGTTGGTAAATGGATGCAGCTATATAATTATATAATGCTATATTTATTGCCATCTCTTTTTAATTTCAGAATTTATTTCATAGCCATATTTATTAATGTATGTATTTATCTATTTATTTACCTATTTATTTATTTAATTTTGACTAATTCGGCGTTCCATAAATAGTAGGCTACTTCTGCAAAAGTATAAATTGCGTGTTAAACGTAAAAATCGATAGCCAAACAACGAAGGGGCACTGTGTCGACAGCGCCATTGGGCTGCGCTTCAATACCGCCATCTAGTGGTTTAAAGTGTGAATTACAAGTGCAGTTCTCACAGTAAACCACCAGATGGCGATAGTAAAGCGCAGCCCGGTTGCCTATGGAGAGGGTTTTTAATGGGCACTGTTTTGACAGCACCATTGGGCTGCGCTTCAATACCGCCATCTAGTGGTTTAAAGTGTGAATTACAAGTGCAGTTCTCACAGTTAACCACCAGATGGCGATGGTGAAGCACGGCCCTATGGAATGGGTTTTTAAACGTTTTTTTAAACGTAACAATCGATAGCCAAACCTGGTCTCCTGGTCCACGTAACTCTGTCATTATCATGAAGTTGATCGTTTCGATTGGAAAAAAAGAAGAAACATTTGTGTTAACAATTCAGAGAGTCATGTAGTTGCACTACTCTTTATTTTAATCAGGGACATTCCTATGAAATAATCTCAGATGGTATTTTTCTGAAGAAAAAACTAATCGTCCACGACAGAAGTCCGAAATGCCATAATGACACGAGTTGCGTAGACCAGGATAGTTTGGCTATCGATTTTTACGTTTAACACGCAATTTATACTTTTGCATAAGTACTTGCTGCATGCTTTGATAGCCAAACAACTGTCCTGGTGCACTGTCCTGCTGTCTTCTGTCCATCATTTCTTATTCCCTGTTAGTTACTCCGGTTTGAGTTAATGTAATGTGCTTTTGAGTTAATGTAATGTCGTTTTCCATTTGGGGGAGTGTGTCTTTGTATTGGGGGAGCTGAGCAAGTCATCCTATTTGGGGGGAGTTGACTCGTATTTGGGGGGAGTGTTTTCATTTGGGGGATGCACTCATATTCGGGGTGTGTTTTGCACTTCAGGGCCACTGTATGAAACCACATGAGTCGCCATTTCAATCTGGTCCACAGGGGGATGCTAAAGGAGAGTCAATCTCATGAAGAATCTCGTGAAGAGAAGGCACAACACACTGGGCTGACCATGTGAGGTTATTAAAATACATTTCCCTGTGTGGATAAGCAAGCTTTATCTGTAATATAATGTTCTATACCTAGTGTGGAAGACAGAGGATCTTGAAAAATTAAGTGAGTACTTAGTCCTTACCATGAGCCATGGCAAACAGAATCATTAAAACACATCAATAATTAAAACTCATGAATAATACATTGGGCACAGCATATGTTCATCAATGATGGTGATTACTAAGAGGGTTTGTTTATTTTAAAAGGGATCATACATGTACTGTGCAAAGCATAGAACTGGTAAAGCTGAACCATTCTCTACAATATGGAAATCATAGTGGCAGTTAAGCATGTTTATCTTATTCCTAACTGAGCCAGTTTGGTCGTCTACCGGCTTGAATGCTGCACACAGACAATGCCACGACCACGGACGTCCAATCGTTTACAGAGCACTGTGAAGAGGGAGGGGGGTTCCCATGGCAAAGTTCAAGGTGATAAGTGCAGTCGTTGCGTCGACTGCCTCCAATGCTGGTCCAAACTCTTCCCATGAATGAGTATGCAAACAGGATGCACTTTGTTCAATTAAATTGTTCACTGTGTTTTTTTTAATGTACTTTAAAATGTACTATTAGTGTGCCCGTGGAACTTATTCGGGCGGAATGTAAAATATATCATATACACCGTTCATTTACAGTCATAAAGGGTATAATACTTGATGACTCTTCATCAATTAAGTCCCACTCAGGATTTCAGGGAGGCAAAACTGATACACACAGGAATTAACTTTTAAATGGCATATTCACTAAAACTAACATCCAAATCCCTCCTTTAGGGGCCAAGGGAGTAATAAGATAAGTGAACGTATCATCTCTGTAGACCTGAGTGTTAATCTCTCATTTGAGCTCATTATATCCCAGCTGTGTCACTGGTCAAGCATGTAATTTTCCCAGTCAAATTCCTCAGTAATGCTTTGTGAATTGCATGCTTGATTTAGGCTTGACAAAATTATTCAGTGTTGAGGTGGTGTGGAAATGGATAACATGAAGTACTGCAGATATCAAATGCAGTATAAGCTTGTTCATAAAGTCCCATAATTAAATAGTCAGATAACTGCTTCAAAACATTTATTTTTCACTAAATAACACAAGTGCCTCTTGGGCCTTTTACAATGAAAAGACATGTGCTTTAATGATACACTACTCAAAGGTAAGAAAACCTAGCCCACTGTGCTTACAGGCACACATTACAGATACAGTAATTCAGACTGAAATGAGGTGAAAAAATGTATAGCTTGCTTCAAGCACCGGTGTCAACAACACTTGACCCGGCTGAAAAAAATACAAATGTTGGACACCCAACAACATGGGCATGTATTAAACAGCTTTTAAACAGTGTGCAAAGTTGTACCAAAATTCCACAGAATCTTTTTTGGTGCTAATAACATCAAAGAACCCACCTACATTCCGTTATTTAAAAGATTTTGTATCTGAATGTTTCAATCGGTCACTGTTTACTGTGATATCTTGCAAGTGAATATGAAAATGATTTTTATTTTTCTACAATAAAAGTCAAATCATTTAGATTAAGCTTTGGGAATCATTCATTATTGATTAAAACATCTTTAAGGCCATTGGTTACTGTTATATATAGACACAGTGCCAACACAAATGAACACATAATGACAAATAAATATGATCTAAGATTAAATAATTAGGCTTTTGGAGGTACAAGACTGAAGTGAGCTACAGAAAGTTGGTGTTGACGTTGGCAGGTAAAGGCTCATGCTTATTCTTCACAATTATGTACTGTTCCCAAACTCAGATCCCGAGATTGATAAATTCTCAGAATTGTGATATATATATATATATATATAGGCTTATCACATCAAGGCAGTGTTATAAGAGCACTGTCATAACAACTATACTGTACTGCAATCCCCTACAGTGACCAAACAGGCAAAGTACAGCAAATTTCTGTACTTTTCCTGTAGTAAAACATCGTTCTTGGGAATGTAATGACATCATACAGGGATTATTTAGGATGCCTTCTGATGTGTCAGCACCGAGAGAGGCGAGGAACAGAGGTTGATAGTGCTCTCTGGAACAGTATAGTCCAGCACTGTGAGTGAGAGTGGTGTTCTTCAATGTGCCTGTGTGTAATCTAGGTCAAACTGTGAGGCAGCTGCAGGGACTGCAGCAAATCTGGGATTACTGCACATCCCATTGCAAGCATAGTCTGACAAAACAACTAATCCCTGTTTGTCTATACGATATGTAACCACGGCTACCAACAACACCCTGTTAAAATATGTGCAGTATTTTTGTGCTGGCTTTAAAAAATGCAGCAAACAATTTATAGACGTTCTGCCAAATATCTATAGGACGGAGAATACAATAATCTCAAACAATCCATGTGCTTTTTACTCAAGAAAGGTTATATAATCCATCTAATCCCATATACTAGCAGAGCGGCAGGGAAGGGGGTTCTGTTCTTTGTTCACACAATCACAAAACTCCAAAGAGAACAGGGTCATAAGAGAAGTCAGGTCATGGGATTGGGGTCAACGAATCCAGTTGGGTCAAAACTTAAAGGTGCGTTCACCCCTTATTCTGATAAACACTGCTGTGTTTGTTTATCCAAGGCAAACCTCTGTGAACAGCATTGACATTTATAGGGCAAAAAAAGTTACATAAGTATTTCAATAAGTAAAATAAATAAGAAACCAACAAAGCACAACCAAATTTGGATACATGTGTTTTTCAGGTGAGCAGCCATCAGAGACTTTGGGAACTAAGTACTGAAGTTCCATGGTGGGAACAAGCTGGAGACAGAAGGGGTCTGAGGCGGTATAAGAGGATCCACATGACCCTCCGGCGGAGCCTCGTCTCTCCCCGGGCATGAAAAATGCTTTAGGAGGGAGGGCGGGTGTGAGTGTGTGAGAATACAGGAAGAAACTGAGACAGAAGGTTCTGCTAACATGTTTGTGCATGGATGAGCGATGTATCAGAATCAGATTTACCAGAGCTTAGAATTAGACAGAAACATGCGTCAAAAAAGAAAAAAACACATATGTACATGACCAACTCTATGGACTTCATGCCACAATAATAAACAAAGATGTGAGGTAAGTTCAAACAAGGACCTACTGTATGTAGGATGAGTAAAGGTTGATTTTGTAGGACTGGGCAACGTAACTTTGGTTCCCACTTGCACTGTGCTGTGTAGTGCTGGACAGCAATAAAGCTCACTATGTTCCCATATTCAAAGATTTTAATATATGAGCGAGGGAGAAAGCGCTAAAGAGAGAGATCCATCCTGTGATATGTCTAATGACGCAAAGACACAGAGCCTTGGGGGGTAGTACACATGAAATCAGGCCAGTCACATGGTTTGAGCAGGAAGTGAGCTGTGAAAACAGTAACAGACTGTATACACGTTTATGTGCAGGAGTGGGATTCCCGGAGCGGACCACCGGCCCCCATAATGTCCCCATAATCATCTCTTGGAGTGCTGCTCGTCGGCGGAGGAGCCCGGGGACGAGGCGGGGCGTTGGCCGTCTGCTTGTCCCTCTGGCTGGACAGACTGCACTGTCTCTACCAGGCTGCCGCTGGGCAGGACCACGTACCTGGCCGCCATATCTTTGGGCTGCAGTTCCCTCAACCCCTCCTTGCTGTGCCAGATCCCATAGCCAAAGTACACCAACAGACCTGGGGTGGGGCAATGGATAAATGGATATATGGTGAGTATGTTGGTAAACGGATGGCTTATGCTTGCAAACAACACTCACAAATAGAAAAACCTCTTATGTATAGGGGTGTATATAAGGGGGTCGGTATAGATCAGTGGTAGAGAATGTGACCGCAGAAGAAGATGAAGTCCCCCCCCCCCCCCCCCTCGTGTGTCATTTAGGATAAAAGCTTGAATGCCTTACTATAATATACTGCATGTTTTGTTTCAGAATCCAAATTAATTAGCCATTAATGAATTGAACATCTTGGACATGTCTTTTGTTACTGTCTTAAACTGATGTGCTGAGTCCAGCCCCTGTCGGGTCATCATTCCAGTTAACTCTGCAGGAAGACAGGTGTGTTTAAAGGGTTTACTGGTCCATGCGTGAGCTGAGCTCACAGAGCTTATCATGTTTCCAAGCTGATCCTCTTTGCTGACAGAGAACTCTTCAGCCAATTAACGCACTGTCATCGTGGCTGCAAGGTCTGTTAAATAAGGTGTCGGCTAACAATTTCCTTTCAGCTTTAGATTCCTATCATCTTTTTTTCAGCCATGATGCCGTGTCAAGACAGACTGTAAATATCAGACAACGATTCACTCTACTCTACTCTACTCTACTCAACCATTCAATCACTCTACTTACAAATATCAGACAACCTTTCATACAAGATCTCTGTTTGCGGTACTCTGTCATTTATGGTTGGTTGTTCAACTACATGAAAACCACTACCTATCGCTGCTGTTTGTTTAACCGGGAAGGCCATTAAGTACAAGAGCCACATGGCCAAAGTCCTTTTTGAATGACTGCATAATGTGGTTTGCGAGTCATGTGTTGAGTGATGCTGTACAATTGGATCTGAAAAGGCGGCTGTTGGCAGCCATCTCACCTGCAGCCAGCCAAACCACGAAGCGAATCCAGGTGTGTGGGCTGAGCTTCAACATCAGGAAAATATTCACGAGGATGCTGGCACCAGGGACGAACGGGACCAGGGGAACCTAGAAAGAGGACGGCGATGACTAATCCTGAACTGAAACAAGTACCCAATTACAACCCTCCACCATTTAACATCTACGATCTGTCGCAGTTAAACAGATTGGCTGTATGACAAGATGTAATACTACTCTAAGCTGTTGCCAGGTGGGGGAAACAGGTCCTGCTTGAGCAAACAGTAACTTCTGCCTTCCTGATGTGAGTCACCGCTACAGCTTTCGTTTAGTGTTTGGGGATGACCAAGCACGAGAGTGAGTGTCTGCTGTGACTCAGAGCAGGTTGTTAACGTGGCTGTCTGCCTACTGGGTGTTCAGGCGGACAACTGTATCCGAGGGAAGACTCTCTCGGGCTGTGAAGGACACTGATAAAGAGATCGGAAGGATCAGGACTGCCTGGGATATCCACTTGCAATAGGAAGAACACACTGTGGGTGTTTTGCTCTTCTTCAGGGCTGCATCATGTAACTAATAACCCAGTTTGACTTTTACGATCCTTGCTTCCGTGAATGGTTGTTGTTATCTTATGCACATGACAAACTCAAACAAAGGTTATTGATAGTAGATGATAGGTACTCAAGCTTGAAGACTGATTTTTATCATTGTGGACTGACTGGTTTTTCAGACATGTCTTCCATAGTAAATGAACAGCTCACCTGGAAGGTTTTGGTGTTAGATTGAGGTTCGTGGGCCCATATGAGGGCAAGGCTGAGAAGGTACGCGGAGGAGAACACGACCAGAAGCAGGATAAACACCCAGACTGGTAGGTTCAGCTGGTTGTTCCCAAATACGACCACAGATGAGAGGGACAATGAGCTCACCATCAGACCCAGCACTGAGAAGGCCACCACCTCCCCTGGCTCATAGTCCCCCAGCACCCTGCCCAGGTAGGGCTCCCAGAGGCCCTTCAGCTGGCCCGGCCCACGCCGCTCGTGGGTCTTCTGCATCTCCACCAGCTGGAGCTTGTCGGAGAAGGACTCGTACTCCTTCAGCTCCCCGCTGTCCGGTGCGATGTTCTGGGACTCCGAGGCAGCGGGGGAGGGCTCTGAGTTGGGGTTGGGGGAGGTGGAGGAGTTGGATTTGGAGCTAGTTTTCTCTGGCTGGAAGCGTAGCACAATAATACTGGCTGCGACAAAAGTGTAAGCCAATAGAGTTCCGATGGACAGGAACTGAACCAGGGCTTCCAGGTCAAAGATCAGAGCCATAGTGGCCATTAGGATACCGGACACTAGGATTGCGTTGACAGGGACTTTGGTTAGAGGGTTGACCCTGGAGAAGAAGGAGAAGAAGAGGCCATCCTCCGCCATGGCATACACAATCCTTGGGAGGGAGAAGAGGTTGCTGAGCAGAACTGTGTTCATGGCTGAGGAGGGAAATAGAGGGTTTTGTGATTATCACAGGAAAGTTTGATCCTATTGACAAGTAACTCACACAAAATCGATATGCATGCTTATATATGGAAGTGCTAAGGCATGACTTTAACAAACTTCTATGTTTGAGTTTTGAAAACATAACATTTCTGTTGTATTTCTAATCCTGATGCAGAAAAAAGGATGCCTGACACTCACCACATATGGAACCAATTGCCACAATGTAACCGGCCCAGGCGTACCCACGGCGGAAAAAGGCGTCGGAGAGGGCAGAGTTGGGGTCGAGGGTGTGCCAGGGCACCATAAGCGTGAGCACGGTGGAAACCAGGATGTAGGCTGTGGCTGCCATGCCTAAGGAGATGGCTGTTGCTATGGGAATGGCCTTCTGGGGATTCCTGGCTTCCTCACTGGAGGCCGCGATCACGTCGAAGCCCACAAACGCATAGAAACAAGTGGCGGTGCCTGCCATCACCCCAGACACGCCAAACGGGGCGAAGCCTCCCTCCTTCTGGCTCCAGTTGGCCGGTTCAGCCAGCATAAAGCCAAACACGAGGATGAAGACTATCACGACCATACTGACAGTGGAGAAGATGTGGTTGAGCCATGAGGAAACTTGTACTCCGAAGGATATGAAGAAGGTGGCTATCACCAGGATCCCCGCGGCCAGCAGGTCAGGGTAGTGTGCGAGGAAGGGCACTTCCCACCTCAAGATGTGTGTTTCTGTGAAGTTCTGGATGGTGTGATTGAACATCGAGTCCAGGTATCCGCTCCACGCCCGGGCTACTGCGGCGCCACCAATCATATACTCCAGGATCACGTTCCAGCCAATGAGAAAGGCCCAAATCTCTCCCACAGAGACGTAGGTGAACATGTAGGCCGAGCCCGTTTTAGGGACGCGGGCTCCGAACTCCGCATAGCAGAAGGCAGCCAATAGGGAGGCAAACCCCGCGATGAGGAAGGAGAGGACCACAGCGGGGCCGGCCGTATCCTTGGCCACTGTGCCCGTCAGGACGTACAGCCCAGAGCCCACCATGCCCCCAACCCCCAGCATGGCCAGGTCCACAGTGGAGAGGCAGCGCTTCAAGGAGGTCGACATCATGTCATCGTCAAGCGTCTTGAGTCGGTTCAGCTTCTGGCAGAGACGCACCGCGGGCGCACAGCCACGTGTACAGGCTGCCATGGCTACGGAGTTACACTCTCACACACAGCCACTGGACAGGAAGGGTTTGAGACTCTCAAACTGGATCCATACTCTCTCTGTTGAATGGACCTGGGACAGGAATTGAAAATATATATTATGCTTTCAAAACTGCTTGAGGGATGTTGACAGCTTGAACAAGTAAGAGGTAGCCTACACGGGCTAGCTACACTACACATGGAAACGTCACATCTGTAGACACTTTGAGGGATCCTGTTGGAATGTTGGCAAATGAACTGTTTGTTTCCGTATATTTATTTTTAATTACGGTAATTATATTCGATATATCAACCAGGTATTTTGTTACTATGGTATAATTTAAAACACTGATAAGGAAACTACGTTATGATCATGCGTTGAGTACAATCAGTTCAGCCTGTCATATTATTAAGTTTATCCAAAAAAAGCCTAGAAAATGCGCAACAAACATGTAAAGTCCAGGTTGAACGCCTCTCGCTGCGGTGCCAATTGCTTCCTATACGCCCCTCCTCAGTAGGACAAGCCGAATCTCTCTCCTGGATGCAGGATCGAGATGACTGCGCACGGTGGCCATATGGCGACTTTATGATGCCTCAGTGATTCGAATAAAAATTACGTAATGCTAGAATTTTATATCACAAATTTATATTTCAACAAAGTGACCTGACCCATTTATCCAAACACCTTCGCGTCTGTTTCGCCGTTTGCAGTCAAATGATGAAGCTTTTGCACAAAAACTGAATGCGTCGGTTTACTAAATTGTTACATTAATTATTTAAAACAAAATGGAAAATAATACATTTATATTGTTGACCAATGCAGTTAATTACTATGTATTCGTGTATGTATTTCACAGTTTTCCGAATCTAATTCTACCATGGAAAGCAAGGTGTTTAATTTTACATTCATAGACTATAATGAAAAAAAACCCAACTCTTATCAGACTATTAGAGCCCGAGCAATTAAAACAAAAACTTAAATATTATCACATGACAACGCAACTGCATTCACTATTTTACCTTTATTATTTGATAGCGCCGATAAGTATTTCAGGGCCTCTTGGTATCGCTTCTATTGCATCGACTAACAGGGAAGGTAAGGTTCGGATGGTGAGCTGGGCTCGTAGAGATCTCTCTTCTTAAAGATACAGTAACATTTAATCCGCTACCTTATTACTATGGGATCAAAGCAAGATTGGACATCTAATATTTAAACGCGTTAGAATGGTCGTTTACACGTATTCAGCATTCACACAAACGCCTTAAAACAAATAATTTTATTGAATGAAACCAGATGCTTCCAATGTTGACAATTAAATTAAGTTCATGATCTCAAAGATGGACGTATTGCTTATGAAGCATTGGTCACCCAAAACAAACCAACAACAACATGAACAATCTGTACTACTTGCACAGCATACTTCTGTGAGCTACAATATGTTACATGAATCAGCAGGAACCAGCCTTAAGAATGATGATGATAACCTTTAAACATCATGATTCATGACACAATGCTGCTTCTGTTCGTGGCTGTCGGGTACCATACCCCCCATGAGAACCAGGCTACCCTCCCAGGAGGTGAAACCCAGAACAGGACAGAGCTCATGACCTCACGGGCGAGGGGTCTAAAGTGCTTTATTACTGTCATCCCCAGGCCTCAGGATACACTTCCTGACTGTGACTCTTTCTGTTGAAGTTTCAGGATCAGCTCCAGCAGGTTCATCTGCATTGTTAGCTCCTGAAAGAAGGAAAGGAAACACGGAAGGAAACATAAAACCTTGGAGCCATTACAGTTTGAACATGCCCATCGCCACCTGCTGGACGTTTGTCCAAACTGCAGTCCCCTCCCAATATCTGATCATCCAGATGCTGGGAAACGTCTGTTGTGAGGAGCAGTACAGTTTTGTAGCTCGGCTGCCTATCTTAAACTAGTTTTAAACTAGCTTTTGATATGACAGAAATTCATTGCCTAGCCTGAATGGAACTGGTGCTGAGATATATTAGCACAATTGCATGGCACCATCACTTAGAGCCTAAGTCTTAGGCAGTATCATGGACATTCACCTGAGGGTTTGTTGTAATGTAGAAACCAGGGACACCAGCCTTCTCCAGTGTGTTCTGCTGGTCTATCACCTTCTGATCCATCTCAGCTACAATCTTTTCATCCATCATCCTTTGCTCCTCTCGAACTCGAATATCTAGAGCCTGATGGAAACAAAGGACATTGAGAGCATATTGAAATTGTATGAAGCTTCCTTTGAATCTTCAGCACATTCATGGTTGTCAATTCCATACCTCTGTTTCCCCTAGTTGATTTGCTTTCAGAACAGCCATGTTGTGAGACTTGCAAACCTGCAGAGCCTCTTTATGTTTACGTGCCAGATCTTGCTTCAGAGCTAAGCCCAATAGAAAACACAGGTTCACAAGTTTACATGGGTTTCGTTGGTCTTTGAAGAAAGTGGATTGCGTTGCATCACAATAGCCTATAAACGAGCCAAACCGGCTGACCACCAGTAAAGACATCTTTAAACAGGACCGTGCAGGTGACACAGACATACCGCGATGCTCCCCGTGGATCTTCTGTCTCTGGTTGTACAGATTCCTCTCTGTCAGGTGCTGGATATCCAGGAGTCCCTGTACTATCTCATAGACTGTTCCATCTATCAGAGCTAGAGCTAGGTCACTCAGTGTGGTGTAAGACAGGCGTTGTTGGAATGAGCTAGACGTGAAAAAAGGACATACATTTGCAGGTTCAGTACTTGGCGTTGATTTTTTACTACAATAGCATTGTCAATGCTGGTAGCTAACGTTTTACATTTGATAGCTCTAGATACACACCTCGGTAAATCTTTAACAAGAGTTTGCAGTTCAGATAGTAAGAAGTAATGTCTCTCTTGTTGCTTTGTAGAGTCAGTCTGTTCGTCATAGACGCCGGGATAACCGTCCATGTCTACAATATATAGGTAGCCTATGCGGTAGTTACATATTTATAGTTGACGCAAAAGCAGCACGGATAACTCAAAATATGTATTTCTGTACTGGTCGCATCTGTGTCGTAGCGTCGCACACGATGCACCAGAGGACCCTAAACAATGAAACTAGCTGTCTTAAAGATGCCTGTCCGTAATCATCATCAATTGTTTTTTTCACCATCCAGCAGAATATCGCCACCAGATGGCGTCCACTTCCAATATATCACCCGCTGTTTATTTTAGTTGGCCGTGTTACATGGTGAGCAGCTGTTGCGTACAGTTTTACTTTCATAATAAACAATAAAAGCTTACTGGTCGATATAGGTAAATATAGTTTGACCCGTAAGAGATCAAGACAAGTAGCCTAGATTCATTATTACATTCTGTTAACTGATTTATAAATTAACCGAAATTGGATTATCTTCAAAAATAGGATTTTGTCACTGCCAAACTTATTTTTACGCCCAATGTGGATGTAAGCCATTAGAATCACATAGATTGATAACCACCAAGACCAGTGAATGATGAGTCTAACACAGTCGGCTACGTAGCCTATTTTATGGGTAGGCTGCACTACGCGTCCTGACGCGCTGAAGGTGCCAGAGATGAGAACAACTCAAGCTGAGGAGGGTACTGTTGTAAGGATCGCGGATGTACAGCTGAAAGGAATTGGAAACATATCATCCTCTTTAAAAAATGGCCAAAAATACTTCTCTATATTTTCGTATTGTAGAGGGCAGAAACCTGTCAGCCAAAGACGTGTAAGTATAATTGACATAAACCACAGACTTGCTCCTCTCTATTAATTATAAAGATTACAAGATATTTCTGTGAGATCTAGCCTAGTGTTGCACATCAGATCACATGCAGCCTAAGAGGCACAGAGCTGTAAATGACAACTGATTCGTATAGCCTAACCGTTTTTATACATTTCTATATTTGGTTGATTTCATTTTTATGAGACTGTTTTCAGGAGTTTTGGCATGCATAGGCTCTAAGTCCATAACTACATGTAAAACCTTTACATGTGGTTTTGTAATTTAGAGAAAAACTGAGACAATTTTGTTGTGATTTCATCTTTTTAAGATCGGGGACCAGTGACCCATACTGCATTGTGAAAGTTGACAATGAAGTTGTGGCCAGGTGCGTATGACCATCATTCATCACACTGGACTATAACACGCTAGAATTGTTATGTAAATGCTTTGACAGTATGTGACAGGCACTGTAGTGAAACACTGTATCATGATCATTTGTTCTCTGACTGATATGCATTGAGTATGGTTTGTCTTTCAGTGCTGCTACTTGTTTTTAAGTCATAATTATAACATTTACTTCATACAATAGAATCCATTTTGATCAGTGAGATCACTGTCTTTTTATGCTGATTTATGAGGAGAGAGTTAGCTGTTGTGACTGTTGTTCTCCCCAGTCTTGCAACGAGGCAAGCCATGCTGGTGTGTAGGTAACCACGGTAGCGATGATCACAGTATGAGAACCTTAAGCACCATAAACCTGATACAGGACTGGCCTTTAAGACACCCGCAGGTAACCATGGAGAGGGGGCATAAATTATTGCAGGGAGCTCCCGTTCTTGGCAGGGAAAATAATGAAAGCCTGGTACATAGTAGGGGGTGATGTTCAAGCTGAGCACCACTCCACATAACAAGTGTAATCTGTTTGTTTTCTTGATAGACATTATTGTTTGGTGATTCGCCCCCGCCATAAAAAGTTAATGGTTTGTGTCAACCTCCAGATTTGTCACCCCGCAAAAACTAACTGGAATCTATTAGCCTCATAATCTGTATGCCATCCTCTTGAAAGGGGTTTAGGTTGTCAGTTCTTCTTATTCTGATATCACAAGTAATCTGCCCAATGGTTGAAAACCACCATAGTATTCCTTTACTGTGTTCAACACAAAGCCCACTCCTTCACATTAAAATATTCACCATGTGAATATACAAACCACTGGGGTATTGTTGTGAATAGGACATCAGCATCTGTTTGAGGATTAGGTGGACCTTCACAACGGTACACATTCGACCCTTCACAGGACAGCTACCGTGTGGAAGAACCTCAACCCTTTCTGGGGTGAAGAGTACACACTCCACCTGCCAATGGGGTTCCACACACTCTCCTTCTACGTCATGGATGAAGATACGATTGGGTAAGACCACCCTCCTCGGTCAGGGTGATTTCACCTGTGAGGTAGAGAACGTGTTTAGGAGTGCAAAGAGACATGTTGAAATGTTTTGTGAGAAAGAAACCGAGCAAGTAAACAAGCATCACGAGGCAGATAAATCAATCTGAATCTCTCTCTCTCTCTCTCTCTCTCTCTCTCTCTCTCTCTCTCTCTCTCTCTCTCTCTCTCTCTCTCTCTCTCTCTCTCTCTCTCTCTCTCTCTCTCTCTCTCTCTCTCTCTCTCTCTCTCTCTCTCTCTTGCAGCCATGATGATGTCATTGGGAAGATATCTCTCAGCAAAGAGGCCGTCGGATCACACGCTAAAGGTATGACAGATTACCACCAACATGGATTTTGCAATGTACAAATCACTCCCATATTTCCCATATGTTGACGACTGTACTGTGGGTGGCATATGAAAGGGGGTAAGTCAAGGGTTTGGTTTAGGAGACTAAAAGGTGACCAGACCAGCAGATTCCCATGACCCCTAAGAAATGTTTCTCAGGGCACCGTAGGTCACAGTGATTGAAAAGTTGTTGTTTTAAATTTTCCCTCATAGTAAATCCCCATGTTTACTTTTCTTTCAGCATGGCTACACTCGAAGATGCTTGTCATGTAGACTGGATTTCATATCCATAAACTCTGCAGTGTTCAAATAATGTTGGTGTTTTATGCGTGTGCTTTTAACAGCACACAAGCCAAACAACCTATGTGATACTTTGTGTCTCACAGCAGTTGCTTTCTCCCAGTAACAAACTGACCAGGCCTTCTGTGTTCAGCACTGCAGGGCTGCCAACTCTCACGCATTGGCCGTGAGACACACGCATTTCAACCAGTTCACACGCTCTCACGCCACACATTGTATTTCTCACACTGAGAAGGCAACGGCAACCAAGTAGTACTGCTAACGTTGTAAACAGTAATGGACGAAGCGCAGGTACACTGAGTGAAGGAACACAGACGCGCGAACACCAGTAAAAGCTTGTCTCGGGGCGGGGGGGGGGGGGGGGGAGGTTGGGGGGGGGGGAGGTTGGGGGGGGGGGGTTGGGGGGTGGGGGGGTTGGGGTGGGGGGGGTTGGGGGGGGGGGGGTTGGGGATGGGACCAAATCTCAGTGGAGGACCAAATCTCACTCCAAGGTTTTTTTAAAAGTTGGCAGCCCTGGCACTGTGATTCACTGCAACATGTTGCCAGTGCCACTGAGTCAACCAGTCCCTCATACGAACATGGGAAACTTCTGCGTTGGTTGAAAAAAACAAATCACCTTTCAACCTCCTCGTATCTTTCTGAACTATAAACTTTGCTGTTTCAAGGCTGTTTGTGTGTGTCTCCTTCTATGTGAGCAGGCCTGGACAGCTGGATGAACCTGATTAGGGTGGACCCTGATGAGGAAGTCCAGGGGGAGATCCACCTGGGTCTAGAGCTGCTGAAAGATGCCCAGAGGATAGGCCTGCGTTGTCACTTTATAGAGGCCAGGTAAAGGACATCACTGCATTGATTCAACTGTATTGATCGATGCTTTCATGGAGCCGGAGAACTGTCGCAACCACGGAGAGCGTATCTGATTAAGCGAGAGAATGCTTCTCCGCTGAGTGATAGATTGTGGGTTTTGTAATTGAATCAGCACATGTCACAATGCTCGCCAGTCGATGTGTGATTGTTGTGGCCTTGAGTTGTAAAGTAAACAGATGTCCACGCCAGCAGACTGCGCCGAATTGCAGGGAGCGGACTTGGAGAAGCTAAGCTAATTTACGGCGAAAAGTGCCACGGAAAGCCATTAAGGAACGAGAGGCAGAGAGCAGGTTTGCAAAGCGGCCATCGGAAACACTCCTCGTTGCTCTGAGAGCATAGCAGCCTTCCAACCTGACTGCTTCTGTGGGGTTTGAATCAACAGTGTTCAGACCGTCTTGAAGAGGGCCTCCAACCAGATTTGGCCCGCTCTCAACAATGCCATAAGTTTAGGGGATCCAGGGCGATTTCACTCCTAAGATGCTGAACACAGTCCCACCAGTTATGTTGTGCATTTTGTGAGATAAGAAGACAATGAACCGCTTCAAACAATCTTGACTTTGTGGCGTAGCAACTTTCTCTTTCATAGTTTGGATTGAAAACAGTGATCTCGAGAACAGGATTTGAGGCATAATGTCTTTAAGACCACTATGGTAAGGCCTTGTCTGTGCTATGTCACCGTAGCGTGGGTCTCTGTGACAGAACTGGTCCCAGTGGATGGGGGCAGTGACGTCACCATGGCCTGCAGGCCTCCTGCCCATGATGACAGCTCTTTACTGAGTCATTTTCACTGTCTCACCTCGCACACTCCCCCATCTGCGGCCTGGTCTGTCCTCCCTCTCACTCCCTGGCTTGGTGCTAATGAGCCTGTCAGTCAGGGAATATTCTCCAGTCTGCTCAAAAAGACTGGCTCAAATTCATCTTCAGTCCGATGGAGAATTGGGGTAAAAGCATGGGAAATAAATTAACTACTTGTGTAAATGTGACTGAGGAAAAAAAACTGCAGTATAAGATATAGCCAGAGCTTATCTTGGTTCCAAGACATGTCTGGTTTGTGTGTGACCCCACAGAGACCTGGCTCCACGAGATATCTCCGGCACCTCTGACCCCTTTGCCAGAATCCTCTTCAACAACCACAGCGCCGAGACCTCTGTGAGTAGCTCGACACAATGTCGAAAGTGACACATTCTTACGACGATACATACTCTGCTCATGTGAAGGTTTCGTCTGTGTCTGTTTGTGTTTATGAAGATCATCAAGAAGACCCGGTTCCCACACTGGGGGGAGACGCTGGAGCTGGAGCTGGAAACGGAGGAGCTGACCGAGGGAGGGATGGTCACTCTGGAGGTCTGGGACTGGGACATGGTGGGGAAGAACGACTTCCTGGGCAAGGTGACCACTCTGTTATTTGTTCCTAATCTTTCCCCCCGCGCAAAATGTGTGTCAGCATTGCTTGTCGGACTCACAGGCTCTGAGGTTCTGGTCTCAGTTGGATATTGTCCCCCCCCCCCCCCCCCCCAAACAGGTGGAAATCCCTCTTGCGTGTCTGCATAAGACACCTTTGCTGCAGGGTTGGTTTCGCCTGCTGCCCCTGGGAAACCACGACGACGATGCCGGGTAAGGACAATGCGTCGACGTGTTTGTGTCTGAAAGACATAGAAAAGAAACGACACAAAAAAAGGGAAAATTGAAGAAAAGGACAAAAGACCTCCTCTTCCTTCTCCTCCTTTCCCTTCTTTCTTGCCTGAGGGGGTTGCAAGCCTTCATCTGTTCTCCCACTCCAGAGCTGCACAGTTTAGCAAGGCTTGAACTTACAGCGCATCCGCACAAACTGATTAGTTAGAAGCCGTGATAGCAGCCCTGGCTCTGCGTGGATGAGGATCTGTACACAGAGGTTCATTAGCGAGTGACTCATAGCTTCAGGATGGTGTTTATGTAGGAGATGAGGCTATACAGTCAGAGAGGAGCTCAGATGTCTGCAATAGGGCCGGGGGGGGGGGGGGGGGGGGGGAGCGCAACGACAGCGTGGGCTTGGCTCACATCACACTCAACGTGTCTCTGTGTGGTGTGGAGCTACTCTGGCCCCATGCAGTGAGGGCACAGCACCGAGAGGGCCAAACGTCAAGCCCTCGACACAAGCACTGGGGCCTGTACCTGACCTGTGTGTGTGTGTGTGTGTGTGTGTGTACCTGACCTGTGTGTGTGTGTGTGTACCTGACCTGTGTGTGTGTACGTGTCTTTGTGTTTGTGTGTGTTTGTGTGTCTGTGTGTGTGTGTCCACGACTCAGAGGCAAGCTGGGAGCTCTGCGTCTGAAGGTTCGCCTAGTGGAGGACAGGATCCTGCCCTCCCTGTACTACCAGCCTCTGCTGGACCTGCTGGTAGAGTCAGTGATCTCCCCTGCGGAGGTAAGCGGGTATCCCTGCTCCGGGATGCACTAAAGCTGAGAGAGGTGGTGTGGATCTGCTGTCATGTCTTGTATGTGTTTGAATCCTACTTGGAAGACCAGCACAAAACTGCCCACTCAATGTCTCCTACACAAGCTACACTGTGCTTCTGAGTCTAATGGTTATTGTTGATCTGTCGTTCGTTAAATGGCAAAGTATGATTTGACTGACACTACATGCAATTTCATTTCTAAGCATTGGTGCAGGGCTGTGTTTCTTACAATGTGCGCCCTCAGGATCAGACTTCCCGTGTTCACTTCCTGTGTCTGCTTCACATCGCTGCTCCCTGTTTCCTCTTCACCTGTTTCTGCCACACGTCTGCAGGTGGAGGACCACAGTCCTCTGACCATGCTGGAGGAAGTGACCACGGTGGAGAGCAGGCAGGATGTGGCCATGACTCTGGTGAAGATCTACCTGGGCCAGGGGCTGGTGGTGCCCTTCCTGGACTACCTCAACACTCGCGAGGTCAACCACACCTGTAAGACATGCTGACTAAGACAGTTACAGTGTACGGCTTAGCAAAGCTAAGAAAAAGGCTTGCGTTGCTTTAGAAAAGGAAGTCTTTTTTTAGTGATCTAGATGAGACTGGATAATTGTCACTGAAACTCTTTGAAACGCTTGTATGCACACGGACGCACACCCACACACACACTCGCACACACACAGCTTGTGTGTTAGTCAGAGTGAAGGAGAGCGCTGAGAGATCACCTGCTGCAGCTCCCCAGTGCTCCCCAGAGGCTTCAGCTAAGCGTTGCTGGTATTTAACTCTGACTTGACGCTTGTTTTCTAAAGGCTGCCGTCCTTGCCTGTGTGGGTGCCGACCGCCCTCAGGCACTATATTTATCCGACGTCCGCCAATTATTCACTCTACCAGTCATTTCACAAGTTCTGTGTTCATCAATTATGTTTTGGTACCCCCCCCCCCTTCCCCCTCACCCCCACCACCACCCCCTCCCCGAACTAATTCATAGGTAGTTCTGTTGTCTGTGGTGTTTGTTCGTGTGGTTTGAGATAACAAGCAAAGTGCCTAAGTTTCCATAGCAACTCCACACGATCCAAACAGGAGCTGGTTGATCACAAGATCAAAATAGACACTGGGGAGCAGCAAGGCATTAAAGCAGGCCACACAGACCAAGTAGAAACACAAGACAGAGCTACAGTTGACAGTGTTCAGAAGACACTTTGAGTTATGTAGTGTTTGTCCTTTACTGTATTCATGGTTTTAGTCCCCTAGTCCCTTCATGTATCCACTCACAGTCGACAACCCCAACAAGAAGGTCATATCGCCGTGGTTATATCAGTGTTTTCCTATAAAAGGATTACGGTAGCTGGGTTGTACACAGGGTCACAGAAGAACAGCATAGTGTCAGTTAAAAACGAACATTAGTTATTGGAATACTAACATTAGTACTGACATACTGCTGCCCTGGTTCACCTGCTGTCTCTTCTCTCTCTTGGTGAAGACGAGTAACGTTCTTTAAAACGTTCTTTTTCACCTCATCTTTCACCCCCTCCTTTCAGCGGATCCAAACACCCTGTTTCGTTCCAACTCCCTGGCATCCAAAGCCATGGAGCAGTTTATGAAGGTAACCCGCCGTTTCCCTGAGTGTATTCGCATGCTCTCCTCTTCCACTGGAAGCATCGCAGACGACAGCTCGCTGTGCTCCTTGCAGGCAGTGGGGATGCTGTACCTGCACGAGGTGTTGAAGCCCATCATCAACCGCATCTTCGACGACAAGAAGTACATCGAACTGGACCCGTGTAAGATCGACCTAAACAGAACCAGGTAGATTAACTATGGTTGTCAAAAAATTCGATAATATTATGTTTCCCAGCATACATTGTCTCCTGAATCCCTCCTCTCAGGTCATTTACCACAGCTTAACCACAACCATGCCTCCCTAGGGATCAAATGTGCATCATAAGACAACCCAGTCATCAAAGAGAACACTAATGAGACCATTCTAGAAGACTTTACACTGCAGTTTTGTGTGAGTCAGAGAGACGACATCAACACCAAGAGATGAAAAAGAAACGTAAAAATGGGGGAGAAGATTGTTGCTTGGCAACTAGAGGAACCCCCTGGGATGTCTATATGTGACATGGAGATATTTCTAGGATCCGGCCCCCACAACTGTGTCTGTGCCTGCCTAGACTTGACCTGTTATCTGGCTGATCGCACGTCTCCCTAGACCACACCTGCCGATCGCCGCACCACCAACGCATGTCAAAGGATTCATCAAATATATATATATGTCCAGTGACACGGCATGTCCTTGCATTGAGCCACCCAGAAAAGGAGCATTGCAGTGCTTAAGATTCTCCAGTATTCTCACACATCGCCTCCAGGAGCCTGAAACCCATAATCCCAAGGGGGAATTACTAGCTTTGTTCAAAGATCCGAGGGCCTCCTACATGTTCACGATGATGAGATTCTCTTCTCCTTTTGTTTCTCCTTAAGGCGGATCTCCTTCAAAGGGGCGGTGTCGGAGGCGGAGGTGCGCGAGAGCAGCGTGGAGATGCTGCAGGGATACCTGGCCAACATCGTTGAGTCCATCGTCAGCTCCGTGGCTCAGTGTCCCCCGGTCATGAGGGTGGCCTTCAAGCAGCTCCACAAGAGGGTGGAGGAGCAGTTCCCCGAGCCGCGGAACGAGGTGAGCCTCCCCCACAGTCAGAGGGCAGAGGTCAAGGGCTCGGAGGCTGAATCAGAGACGGGCATGAGTGCTGGAGGAACGGTTTCATAATCACAATCAGCGCTGCAGAATCAGCGGGTTGATTGCTTCTCTGTCTCACGCTGTCTTTGTGTTTCCCCTCTCCTTCAGGATGTGAAATATCTGGCCATCAGCGGCTTCTTCTTCCTGCGTTTCTTTGCCCCCGCCATTCTCACGCCCAAACTCTTCCACCTGAGGGACCAACACGCGGACACTCGCACTAGCAGGACACTGTTACTGTTGGCCAAGGTACGCACACACACACGCGCGCCGACACACACAAGTTTCTGTGTTTGTGACCAGGGAGGGTGTGTGTGCATGTGTGTGTGTGCATACCCTGTTTTTTACCGGTCTGTGTAAGGACACATGGTTCAACAGCCAGTAATCCAGCTTTGTGGAGCTGACTGTTGCTGTCCATGGTGCTGAAGTCCTGTTGCCATGGGTCCTTCACAGAGAACAGTCTATTTTTACCTCTGGTGCCCGTGCGCATGGCCAGGCTGTGGTTCAAAGCGGAGCATCACAGGGGAGTAGGGAGAGGGGCTTCCTCTGCACCCAGGGCCAGGTGTGGGCAGGACAAAGAGGGAGCTAGCCTGCCGCGGGGGCCTGTTTGAGCTCACACAGAGACACACAGAGAGAGAGATAGATAGAGATAGAGAGAGAGAGAGAGAGAGAGAGAGAGAGAGAGAGAGAGAGAGAGAGAGAGAGAGAGAGAGAGAGAGACAGACAGACAGACAGACAAAGAAATAGAGATAGAGCAAGAGAGCGCTCGTGACTGACAGTCTGAGCGTCCAGATACCGAAAGCGCGCGCGGAAATGAATTATACCTTCATTTACCGTGAGGTTAAGCACCTGTCAGTGCAGGGAATGGGGTCTGTGTTGTGTCAGGAACTCGTGTGCACAGAGAGAGCGTGAACGTGCCTGTGCATGTCTGTCAGGCTGTGCAGAGTGTGGGGAACCTGGGCATCCAGCTGGGTCATGGCAAGGAGCAGTGGATGGCACCCCTCCATCCCATCATTCTTTGCAGCGTGGCCTCGGTGAAAGACTTCCTGGACAAGCTCATCGACATCGACCACGACAGCGGTAAGAGGGAATCTTGGTCATCTTGTGTTTATTCTCAAGACCCCTGTTGAAAGCAAGCTAACAGTGACCATTGATACCAGTGATACCCCCCTCTTTATCAGTCTACCTACTGGTGCTAAACAGTGCAGCTTGGCTGGGCTCCTAACTATCCAGGTGCTAACCAGGTGCCAGTGTGGCAGGTCCCAGTCATTACTGGAATCAGTTGGAACAATGGCCTTCTGGTGAAATATTCATAGCCAGCTGGGAGCCGATAGTGGGGGCTACGGGTACGAGTTGGCTGGCCGTTGGAGTGTGTCCCCTGCCACCCCCTTCCCGTCACACCCATCACCCACTATGTCCTATCGTCACGTGTCACCTGGCCTGTTGTTGCCATACATATTATCCCTCTGACATATCAGGTTCTAATCTCCATATGTCATCTCACAGACTGGTTCCCCCACTCAAAGGCCAGTTTGACATTTAATGCTCTTCAGAGGGATTTGCACGCAGCATTGGACTCCATGTTCCATCGGTGTGTAGGTGGTCAGAACATGATCAGGGGGATAAGACACCCAGGCACAGCCCACTGTGAGAGGGGGACGTGAGGAGGACATAGTAAAACGGCTCCACGACCAAGTTTACTCCCGACAACAACACCGTTATGGCTCCACCTTGTGTTCACACGAACGAAAAGGACACTTCCCCCCCATGCGTTTGCCTGATCGTCCTCGGGGGGGGGGGGGGGAGTGGACCCCCTTTGTTTTCCTTCTCTCTCGTCCTTCTCCGCAGTGTCCGAGGCTCCCCAGAGAGCCGTGTTCCTGCCCTCGGTCACGGTGAAGGAGGGCTTCCTGCAGAAGCACAAGGCCGAGGGCCCTCAGCTCCTCTCTCGCTTCGCCTTCAAGAAGCGCTACTTCTGGCTGACCAGCGAGACCCTGTCCTACGCCAAGACTCCCGACTGGCAGGTGGGGACTCGTGACGATTCCTTCCCGCCCTGGTGTCACAGAGAGAGACCGACGTGACGAGCTTAGAGCTCTGCATCCCCCTGACTGGGACTCATTATCAGCAGGCGTTATGCGCTCTGATGAAGAACTGGTTCCTGCGCTGCCTTCAAAGAGTGTTTGATCGTCATCCTGCCTCGTGAAAAGAGGAAGCATTTTAATCATCTCTCAGTCTAATTTATTTGTATTTCACACCATGTGAAAACATCATTAGAGGAGAGGTTATTATCATGTGATGCTAGTCCAGATAATACGCGTGAGAGAGAGAGAGAGAGAGAGAGAGAGAGAGAGAGAGAGAGACAGAGGGAGACAGAGAGACAAAGAGAGAGAAAGAGGGAGAGAGAGTATAGCCTCAGGAAATTAATTGCCACCACCAGGTCCCAGAGCCCAGAAGTAGACAGAGAGAGAGAGACAGTGAGAGAGACAGTGAGAGAGAGACAGAGAGAGAGAGACAGACAGACAGACAGACAGACAGACAGACAGAGAGAGAGAGAGAGAGAGAGAGAGAGAGAGAGAGAGAGAGAGAGAGAGAGGGAGATGAGGAAGGGAGCCAAGGCGGTGAGAGGCTGTCTCTTTGAGCTGGCTCCTTCCTTTGTATTCTAGGAATAAAGGCCAGGTTAATTGAAAGCAGTGGATATTCATGCTAACATTGCAAATCAGACAGTGGACAATATCCCTGGCCCTCCTCGCCCCTCTCGCTGTGCGTCAGCTCCACGGGCCGAACGGGCCTCCGACAGAAGAGGCTGATTTACACATTAAAGCAGCTTTGCCACCATGTTTCCTCCACCTGCCCTCATGCTTCTCCTCAGCTCCTCTCTCAGGCCTGTCCTTTGCACAAACACTGTCGCACATCAGCATTGGTGCTGTGCTCCTTAAGATTTCAGACAACAGGAGAGATGTGATGACGTTGGCGTTTCCGGAAAGGAGACACTACACCAAATCACTCTCCAGTTTTCAGAAATCCTAATGGAGCATTGCGAGGCGATGGAGAATTGAGCCGTGCTGCGTGTGTTGCAGGTGCGCTCCTCCATCCCCATCCAGCGCGTGGTTGCCGTGGAGAGGGTGGACGAGAACGCCTTCCAGCAGCAGAACGTGATGCAGGTCGTCACCCAGGACAACGACGCCCAGCTGCACCCCATGTACATCCAGTGCAAGGTACAGTCGCTGACCACGCCCCGAGCACAAAGGCACCGCACAGTCACTGACAGTACTTCCCCGTCGTCAGAAACCCCGTTTCGGGCCTGCGGCGGTCGTTCCCTTCTCTGACCTGTCGTTTTTTGCGCGCAGAACGTGAATGAGCTGAACCAGTGGCTGTCGGCCATCAGGAAGGCCAGCATCTACAACGAGCGCATGCTACCCTCCTTCCACCCGGGGGCGCACCGCAGCGGCAAGTGGACCTGCTGCCTCCAGACGGACCGGGCCGGTAACTTCCTGCTCTCCTCCTGGTCTCACCCAATCACATGCCTCCACAGATCGCACAGCTCACACCTGTATGTGTCTAAAAGCACACACCTGTAAACAGTAGTCTACCTGCCACAGCCGTGGCCCCCTTCCAACCTCGCCTCTCCTCGTGGCCCAGCTTTAGGTTGCAGTCGCACCCACTCTGCAGTGACTCTGGGGGACTGGAGCGACCCTCTGGACCCTGACGCGGAGGCCCAGACCATCTACAAACAGCTGCTGCAGGGCCGAGACAAGCTCAGGTCAGCTTGGTTCCTTCCTGGCTGGGAGGCTGTGATAAACAACCGTTGACACGGCGCAGTTCTTTCAACAGCCACAAGGGGTCTACATTGCAGCACGTTCCAAGAGGATACTGCTGATTCTGCTTCGTAAACAGAACGTTGACTGTCAACACTTGCTCAATACACACCATTTAGTTGATCATGTTTATACAAAACAATAATGAATCATCTTAGCTGATAGCAAGTCAGTAATTTATTTGATAGTGATGTACATGTTGCTGTGATTTCAGAAAACAGTACCTTGAGATCCCGGCCAGCCAAGCCCCCCTAGAGGAGGATGGAGCAGAGTGCAGTGGGCAGGTCCTCAGGCCCAGCCAGGCCGCTGCTGCCAGGCTGCTGGGGGTGATCCTGGATCTGGAGCAGGCCCACACCACCTTCCAGCGCCGGGAGAAGGAGGAGGACTCTAGCCTAATCCTGACCCCCTGAAGTGGGGATGCCCCAGGAGTCAGCCTTGGGGGGATAGAGCCTGGGCACCATCCCACCCCAGCCTCAGGGGAGGTCAGGTAAAGGACTCCTGTACTGGAGAGTAAAGGGACCGCAGAAGGCCCTCTGGACTGCTCCACCCCTGCCATGGTTTCAGCATGAATGACCTCCTCCAGAGATGAATTCTTTATGAACGTTGGACAATGGCTACACGCCCTAACAATGCCACTCTTTGACTGGGCCCCCCCCCCCCCCCCCACACACACACACACACACAGACACACACACACACAGACACACACACACACACACACACACAGACACACACACACACACACACAGACACACAGACACACACACAGACACACACACACACACACACAGACACACACACACACACACACACACACACAGACACACACACACACACAGACACACACACAGACACACACACACACAGACACACACACACACACACACACACAGTGTCAGAAATTACGCCCTAACAATGCCACTCTTTGACTGGGGTTTTTCACAGTCGCCCCCCCCCCCCCCCCACACACACACACACACACACACAGACACACACACAGTGTCAGAAATTACGCCCTAACATAGCAAAGGCTAGTTTTGGCAGTTGGAACTTTGACTAGTCAGGGCGCAAAGTGAGCCTGACGCAGGGACAGATTGTGGTTGAGGAGGTTTCGTGTCATCCCTGTGATTCTGTCAGCTGTCGAGGAATGTAATGCATGCCCTGCATCAATCATTGTGAAATGTGAAAAAGCTTTTGGTATTCTCAAGTGTTGTACAGGACCTTATTGGAGGATGATTATGCAATCTGCTTTTAGTGCACTCTACCTGAATGTATGCTATTTTGAAATTGCTTTTATCGATATTTTCTACTCATCTAATTTTATATATATGTATTCGCCACAACAGCAAAAATGTAGCAAGGAGATTATCAGAGGTTTGATATAATTTTCACAGTGGTATAGCCTCTGAAAAGCGTAAGTAAATGCTTTTAAAAAAGTGGCTGACATTCCATTATATGATGCCTCTACTTAAGGCTTGTATTTATTAGGGGAAAAAAATTGTTGCTGTTGTTGCCATGGGCACCTGAGATTTGAGAGCATTTGACAAAGCTTCTGTGCGGTGCTACTGCTCTGTTGACTGTTGTGAAGTGGGAAATATTAAGAGAGATATCTGTGACTTTGCAGCAATGTAATATTTTTAGGTAATGTCATGTTCAGTAAGCATTTGCTCTCAGGTTTGTATCTGAAATTGTTGAGACATCAGCATTTGACTGAGATGTGATTGCTGCCATTATTTTATTCATTGTACTTTGTGCAGTAAAAGGAAATAATACATTTATTGAGAATATCCATGATTATTAACACCAGCTAGCTGTTGTTTTAGTTGCTTTTTAAAATTTTGAAATGGCAACATTTGATTTATTGACTCCTTCCCTCCAGTATCTAACTATTATTGGTGGAATGTTTAGAGCTGTATTAGATGAACATCAGCCCCATTGCAGGTGAGGACTGGTTTGTGAGCTCAGTGCTTTGGGATGTGTGTGCCATTGCTATTGCCTAGACGATGAGGGAGAAGTTGCCAAAATGCCTTTTCTGCCATGTCAAACCCTTCTCTTCTCAAGTCTACAGGATACATATTTTATAGTTGACGTGATGTTTTACAAGATGTTTCTTAGAACATACTGTATTTAAAAATATACAATTTTTCTGTGTGGAATGACGCTTTAATGAACTTAGAGTTGTAATAGAAATTTAAAGTTGTAACAAGTTATTATATTCAAATGTGTTTCCAACAGTGCGATTTTTTGCCTTTACTTTTCATTTTGTTTCAGCGTATTGTTTACCTCAGCTGCAATCGACAAACAAACAATCCTAAACAAGGCATACCCAAAGTAAATTGAAAGCATGTTCTTGAACAATTTGGAGTACATGAGTGCTTGTGGTCTCTTTTGAAAGGTGACACTCCGAAGTTAGGGTTGGTTGGGGGGCTTCTTCTTCTGACGAGGTACTGGATGGCTGTTGAAGGCTTTGGACAGGACAGCTCCTATTGGGTCAAATGAGGTGTCAATCCAAAGGTCAGAGTGCAGTGGACATTTTGAGACCGAGACGTCAGGGATGTTTACATCTGAACTTAAGTTAGAACATAGTTTACATGGATGACTACAGCGCAAAAGGCCACCACTTTAGAATGATGCAACAAGAGTCCTTTTGGTGTATATATTTGACTTGATTGGATCGTTTGGACCTTTGGAAACTGGACAACTGTAACTGGGTGAGTCATCTCTGTTTTCTTTCGGTTTGTTGACATGTTGGTGGTCGGACAAAGACATTGATTGTACCTGCTGTTGCGACTCGATCTTGAAACGGTTTATATAAATAGAATCACAATGATCATAGCTTTCCACTGATGGCATGTGTACCAATTTAAAAATATATTTTGTGCATTTCATAGTTTAGTACTTAACAATTCAACAGCCTGCCGGCGGGCGGTGGAACTAAGAGGTAAATGACTATCTGAAGCAAAATTGATTGTTGATTGTGACCTTGTTATTTCATGAAAGAAAGCTGTAATTTTGAAAATGAGCCTCTATTTTGTATTGCTGGCAGAAACTGACTGCATGTTCAGAGTGGATTGTTCCATAATCAATATCACTGTGAACCTTATTGAACTCTAAACACCTGTGTCATTTTGCTTTTGCTTTTGTGTTCATGATTAGACGATGGATAAACTATTCAGCTCAGGCAGCCAGACAAGGGATACAGTAACTGGAGTTAAAGAGTCAGTTGAGGATCATTCCCTCCTATTTCAGTCCATCTCCATGAAAGACTGGAGGTGAAATGGAAGCCCTGGCTGTGTGTGGTCAAAGACGACTTATTCAAAAGACTTGGGATCTCATTATAGTCGTGCCACATTGCAGAATAGGCCCTTCCATCCTAGCCTCCTCTGAGTTTCCCTCTCGCCACTGAAAACTAATATGAGCTCCATGAACAAACCTGAACATCCCTTAGGACTCTGACCAGATAAATCATGTTAAATATGATCCATTCAGAGTGTCCCTGAGAGGCACGGGTCCGTTCCTTTGATATTAGACGAATATTTAAGAAAACGAGTCAAATGTGTTGCGCAGCAGTTTTACTTCCTAACCTTATTAAAATGCTAATGAGACGCACCTGCCTCGGGGGCAGCGGAGACTCCCTCATTAACGCCGTCATTAGCGACGGAGGTGGGCAATGAGGAGAGGAGCGCTTGAGGAGGGGGAGGGGGGAGGGGGGAGGCGTGAAGCGGCAGCCCCGTGACAGACTCTTCACGACAGGCCCCCGATCTGACCCTCTCTCTGGGCCTCGAAAGGAAGGCTGGAGGCCTCGTGTTAGTATGCAGCGCGGCAGCCTGCGAGCAGACCTTACCCCCCCAGCTCTCCTCACACGGCACCGACATTCAGCAGCCACCGACAGAAAATGACCATAAAGCAAATTTACTGCCGGTGAAAACGGTTTCGTCCGCTCTCCGCAGCTCCTGCAAAGCTCGTTTATATCCACGTAACGAGACTCGGGGTGCAGGGATGGTTCAGGATAGGGAGGGCTGGAGGAGCTTGAAGAAGGGCATTGTGGGTAAAGTAAGAAAGGAGAGGAGGAAGAGATACAAGGTCAAACAGACACCCAGTTAAGGGCACATTTATTGTTCACAGGAAACACACAAACATGCAACAAGGTCATCACAATTCAATAAAGACTGATAGATTAAGAAGCCCTTTATAGTTTTAACAATATCTCTCCATATCCTTTCCTTTAGTTTTTAATCTGTTTGCCTCCATTTCTCTTTGTGATTTTTTTTTAAAAAGAGCAATATGTATGCTTATGAAGAGAAAATGGACGTTTAAAATGGCCACATGACTTGACACGTTTGCCAGTGGAAAGAATCGCAGTTAAAATGTAAAAGATAGCATGTATTCAAAGAACGAAACTTGAGGAGATGGAAAAGCAGCCAAGCGCTGTCTCACTCTCATCCCTCTAATCCAACTTCTCTCCATCAGGAGAGAAAACATGTCCACAGTGACAGTGAAACCAGGAAACACCTGGATGCCATTCCTATTGACTCAATAACATAGCCACACACCACGTTTTGCATTTTGCATTGTCAGCAGTATTGTTTACAGCACAGTTAGACATCTTGCTAAATATGGACTTCATTGAAGATGTTATTGTGTCGTTAGTGAATGAAAGTCTAAATCTCTCAAGCAGTCATTTTTGCAAAATAGACAAATGGTCCCAATGAGACACAAACGCATCCTCAAAGTAAACATAAACACAGAAAATGTTGGAACAGAGTAGACAAATTAGTTTAATATGTGGTGTAGCTTACAAGCATTACTGTTAAGTTTGTTTTGTACGTGAAAAGACAACTTGCAACTTTACAAGTCAATCTACCTCATGTCCCTCAACTTAAAAAAATGCAGTGTGTAAAATATGGAAAGTATTGTATTCTTGATTATCATAATATATCAATGTTATGTGAATGTTTGGTCGAACCCAAACAGAATAGACACCCAAAATATGTCTTCTGTAGATAAAGCCGATGGATTCGTGTTCCCCCCTTGGTCATGACTGTGAGGTAGACACCTCACGCAAAACTACACACCGACACTCACATCCCCAATGGACCTTTCTTGCTACACACAAGTATCTATTAGTTTACTCTGATATATAATTGCATAAACTCCAGTCCTCTTCTTTTTCTCCAAAAAACAGACAGCAACACCTTGTGTCCTTCTGAAATCATTCCCCCCCCCCCCCCGCCCCCCCCCCCCCCCCCTCCAGCCCTGCTAGTCCACCAGCATAGCCATTAGTCTGGTTTCGTATAACATCGGTAAGCCATTCTCCCAAAAGTACACACCTGAAAAGCCAAGATGGTTTGCATCCTGAAGTATTCTATTCCTATCACTGACACACAACATTTCGAATACGTAAGACATGGGGGGAAAAAGATTGATCAAGCAAGCTGTATCTGTACAACTCAATTCAATATGCCTCACTTAAAATGGAGAAAATATCCCTGATAAAGACTGGAAGCATTTCTTTCCTAAATTCCCATTCAAGAGAGTGACGACAAAAAGCTCGAAAAGAGAAAGTAAACATTCAAATGGAGCAGGCTGAGTTACCTTTGTTTGACTCTCACAAGCTTAGAATAGGACAGAAACGAATGGTGGTTTTCCCCCTTCAGGTTCCCGGGGTCTCTACATGGGGATTGGCCAACATCATGCTGTTAAATGCCCCCCAGCCAATGAAAAAGAGACACTCACCGTACTTACTGGAATCCCTTTCAGGGGGTCAACTACACAAGTTCTACATCAAGGTAACAACACCTGCAACAATGAGACTACTGGTAATATAAGAACTTCATAACATGGCATACATATTTCAACAGTCCCTGACATCCTGGCAAATTCTTCTTTGCCAGATTTTATGTATTTCATGTTTATCATGTGCCTGTGTTTATAGATATGTGGGCAAGTAGAGTGTGTGTTTATATTTTCCTTATATAGAAGAGTATAAAAATAAATTAAACTTACACCATATGACTCAAAATGAGCTTAAATTTAAAGGTTTCTCACATCTGCAAATGTGGATATAGTATATTTTAAAGCGGTACAAGACAGTTTATAAACATCAACATAAAAAACTGCAGATATTGTAGCCAATACAGTTAAAGACATCTTCCTAAAATTAAAGGATTGATTAAAGAAAACTGCTGCCTCAAAGTGCTACGGAAGACCAGGATTCAGTCCAAAGTTTTCAAAAGCATCCGAAAGATCAATCCCACAGGGGTGGGCAGCTGTTCAACAAACTTCCACAACAACCCCTTCAGGATTACCAGCAACACCTCCGCCCACGAAAATGTACAATATCCGGAGAAGAGAATTAAGCTGCATCACAAACTGTACACGACACAGGACAAGCAACGTCGTAAGATATACCGTCCAACCAGGACCATCGGAAACGGGTAAGCTAACGAGCCTCTGGTCTGATCGGATCCTGTGGGAGGAGAGAGCAGAAAGGAGCCACTGTTCCCAGAGCAACATCATCAGCATCCTGTACTTTGTCAACAACAAACCCAGCTCTCTCAGGCCAGCAAGCTGCTGCTTGGCTGAGGAGGGACAGGCAAGGACTCGTACCTCAGAATCACACCTAGCGCCCTTCAGTGAGGGGGGGGGAGGACTGGGATGGCCATTGAGCAGAGGGTCGCAGCACCAGAGGTGCTCGACAGGGCCGTGCCCGCCTGCTCCAGCCTGCCCAGGGCTCGTAGATCAGAGGACTGTACGCGAGGGCAACTCTGTCCATGATGGATCTCTTAGGAGACGCTCGCTCTCAAAGAAGGATGTGGACGCTCAACTGAGAAACATGTTTGGTTTCTCCGCTCAAGGACTAAGGCAGAGTTTGTTAACGCTACAGCGGGGGCACACGCACACACACACACACACGCGTGTAGGGAGTGTGATGGATCATGCCAGCGTCCCAGCCTCCTCCAGAGGGAGGTTAATAAGGCAGGCTTTATTCAGAGAGGTCAGCATCATCAGTGTGTCAACAAAACAAATGGGTTTCACCTTGCAGTGTTACGAGTCCTGTCTGCTTGCCTCAGCTTTAACACTCTCCCAAAGTTTTTAACAAGCATCTGACTGGCCGGTGAGACGCTTGCTTAACCTATTTCACGCCCGCTTTGAACGATACTCTTCAAGGTACCCCATGAAAATAAACGTTTAGGGCAAGACACCATATCTCATCTGTATCTCTCAGTCAGGATCATGCAGTTGAAGCCTTGGTTTGACAGCCTGGCTGAATGCCAGCTGTCTGCTTGCTTTGGGGAGAGCCAATCAGAGGTGCTTGTTCGCTCCTCAGGGTCGCCTTAGAAGTACAGCATGTTTGGATGTATTAAATCATGCCAAAAGGCCTCTCCTTTAAAAAAAGAAAAACACAACCAAATCCTTGAACAACCACAACAAAGACCTGGTTTGGATTGGTGTGAATTTGAGAATCTAAACTCGGCAAAAGCCAACCATTTAAAATTTAAATACTTTCTGCATATTGACAATTTCCTGAAGTTTTCTAAACAATGACCAACCACAAAATACAACACAATTTCCTAATCTTTTAGATGAACATTCCATAAACTAAACTTTGATACGGTTTCAGGATCCCAAACCAACTGTCTTAAAAATGGCAGATACGCGGTCAACAATTCAAATCCAACATTTAGGTCAACATGTCACTCCAAAACATGTGACTGTCAAATACATTTCAAAAAGCATTCTCAAATACATCTCCTTCATTGTCCTACGCTCCTCATCAAATCCCATCTCAACACATTTCAACTAAATCTATTTTTTCTATATATACCTTTATCCTATTAGATTGAAAATTTGGCAAGAATAAACATCCTCAAGGCATGGACAAAGAGACAGCAGTTGACCAGTGTTACCATATTTGGGTATATGCAAAAACAGTGTTACTGAACCATGACAATGATCACAACCGTGTCACTGGCTGTTTTTCTTTTGGTCGTATGCCTACACATCTGTTTGGTTTGAGTGTTTGGGAGTTACAGACAGTTCCCTGTTGGATGACGACCCATCATGCAGACGGCCAGCCCCTTGCTGGGAGGGAGAAGGGGGTTATGGGTAAGGATGCTCCTCGGGGGTGACTCTCCCCACGCCACACCTCAGTCCTTCAGGTTGTCCTCTCCCACGCCCTGAGCGGAGAGCTCCGTCTGAACGTTGTCCAGGTACTTGGGGTCGGGGTAGCCGTGGCCTGTCAGGTTGGAGCCGAACTCGGTCTTGTGGTGGATCTCGTTCCACACCACCGTGTCCGACTCTCCCGTGGTGCTGGATGTGCCGATGGTGAAGATGAGGCGGCGGTCCCACGCCCTGATCAGGAGCTTCAGGACCTAGTGGGGAGGGAGGGAGGGGGGGGGGAGGAGGGGGAGGGAGGGAGGAGGGGAGAGTGAGAGGGAGGGGGGCGGAGGGATGAGGGGAGAGTGAGAGGGACAGGGGAAGGGGGATGGGGGGGAAGGCAGGAGGGAGGAGGGGGTGGGAGAAGGGAAGAGTGAGAGGGAGGGGGAAGGGGGGGAGGGGAGAGTGAGAGCGGTTAGTCATAATCCCGGTTACCTTTCATGTTCGATACATTCAAGTTTGTCTACATTTCACACGCAGACATTTCAGAAGAACGTTTTGGGATTTGACGCTTTATTTCACGGAAACTTCGACCAAACAGGTCCAAAAGTAAACACAATCGAAAACTACAATCAGTCTGAACCATTCGTCAAACCGTTCGTTTTTGGATCGATTGAGTACTTCAGTGGGAATTCCTCATAAAATATGTCCTTGATTAATATGTTCTTGACTAATCAGAGTAGTGTATCCTAGTCAAAACGTCCCACATCGATCTTACCTTCCGGCCTTTGTCGTTGTCGGGAAGGTAGCAGTGGCGTGGAAAACCCCGGGCACTGAACTTCTTCCCTGGGCTGGGGTGCTCGGTGGTCTGAGGAAGAATGGCACACAAACCAACAAACAGTCACAACGCTTCTCTTTCTGTTCCAGTTTGATGGTTGGGAGGGGAGCACTCAAATGTCAACAGCTCCCTATGGACCAGTCCGATTGTTCTGGACTGTGACGTTATCTCTGTCAAGTATTTATTTGGGGGTTAAGTGCTTCACCGCTCAGCATTCGTTCTTCTATTTAATCAAAACGAGAAACTGAACATGAATATGCCTGGAGCTATATCAGTTAGATATATTCACTTTTCGAAGCCGAGATAATTCATGTTTACAGAGAGAACAAGGTAAAGAGAAAGAGAGAGAGTGAAAGAGGGAGGAATAGAGAGAGAGAGAGCGAGTATGCGGGCTAGGACCCACTGACTGCTCTATGACATGCTGTGCTGCAGCATGGAGCGGACAGACAGAGCCAGCTTCTCTCCCCAGGGAGACCTGCTCTGTTCCTCTGGTGTAAAGGTCAGTTTATTGACTCTATTAAAGCTCAGCTCTGCAGTCAAGATGAAATATGCAGCCCTCTCCTGTCTCCTGCCCCCGCCTCCTGCCTGCCTGCCCAGCCCCCCCTCTCCTCTCCTCTGACACCCACCCCCGCCCCCTTCCCCTGCAAGGAGCTCAAACGTTCTGTAGTTCTGAGTGTGCAGCGCTGTTTTAGAGCCCTCCAGGGGCCTCGGCAACACAAAGCCCTCATCATCAACAACTCTCTCCAGCCAGAGCGTGGCAGGTGGACGTGTCTGACCCTGCGCCACGGCCGGGGGGGGGGAGTCAGAGCTAGCGGGCCGGGGAGGGGGTGCTCATGGGGGCTGCGAAGCGAGGCGGCGCAGACCTGGATGCCAGCAGGAATGTCGTAGACAATGCGGATGGTCGTGGCCTCTGGGTAGCCGGGCAGGCAGTGGGGGATGACATGGTACTCCATCTTCCCAGGGGGTTGGGTGCCCGTCTTCTCCCCGTAGATGGCCTTACACGTGGGGCACTGCAGGCTGCCGTCCTGGGTGGATGCACACGGAACATCAGTTTAGAATAGCTCTTTTTTATCAGGATTCTAATCTGGTAGGTGGCTCGTGTTCTTTGTCACACTTTAAGACTAGACTATTTATAGTTAATATCTGTATTACAAAAGTCACTTTACTAATCTTAAATTGACTCATGACAAAATCCTATTTATGACAAATGATGAGCTAAAACTAAAGTAGGACCCTCCTAGCAATGAACTCATTCCGCAACTAATCTTGCATAATCCAGTCCCTATCCCATCAGATATTCCGGATGAATAGGATGTATAGTTCCGATCTAACAAGCTGCTATTATATCACGGCTCTATAACAAGCTCTGGCATGCACGCCCGTCCTCACCTTATTGCCATTGTTGTACATGGCCACCAGGCACAGCAGATGGTACATGTGGCCACACTTGCCAAGCTTGCCCACCAGCTCTGGCTTGATGCCTTTGTGCTGCAGGACCCCCTCATACCCAGATGACATCACCAGCCTCTCCATGCAGATGGTACAGTCCTAGGGGAGGTGGGGAGGGAGGAGGGGGAGGGGGGGGGGGGGAGGGCAGGGGGGAGGGGGGGGGGGAGGGGGGGGGGGGGGAGGGGGGGGGGGAGGGGGGAGGGGAGGGGGGGGGGAGGGGGGGAGGGGGGGGGGGAGGGGAGGGGGGGGGAGGGGGCATACATACGAGAACATGATTCCATATTATTATTGTTCCTACCGCACGCAGATCGTGTGTGCCTGTGTGTGTGTGCCTGTGTGTGTCTGTGTTTCTGTGTGTATGTGTGTGTGTGTGTCTGTGCACCCTTTTTTCGTACCTCATCTGGGACTACTTTTATCTTCTCCGTGTATCTCCGCACCACCTCCTCAGGGTTTTTTCCTTGGAATCAAAACACAACGTTGAAGAGAGGGGGATCAAACGCAACGCATGCACACACACATGCACACACATGCACACGCACACACCAGTAATATTCATGAGGATACGGGGAAACGGTTAATATTTGCACGCGGTTCTTACGCAATATACAAAAATAGGGAGAAAAGGCCAAATCTCTTTTTTTCCCCTCAACACTCCAGTACAAAATCCCCATCTGCAAATGTATCCCGTTGCGGTGCACCTCATTAGAGGGGCTAAGATAATCACAACTCTGGCTCCGGAGCACACTGTGACTGCAGCGCTCCTTGAGACTGATGAGACCAGTCCATAAGAGTGTGTGTGCGTGCAGCGCGCGGCGCTGAGGAGGAGGAGGGTCACCTTCAGACAGACGTACAGAGACCAGCCCTGCACATGGTGCTGATAGGGAGTCAGGTGGCTGAGCGGTTAGGGAATCGGGATAGTAATCTGAAGGTTGCCAGTTCGATTCCCGGCCGTGTCAAATGACGTTGTGTCCTTGGGCAAGACACTTCACCCTACTTGCCTCGGGGGGAATGTCCCTGTACTTACTGTAAGTCGCTCTGGATAAGAGCGTCTGCTAAATGACTAAATGTAAATGTAATGTATCCCACTGTAGGAGCAGGGCCAGAGAGGATGAGAGCGCCCACAGCTTACACCCCTAATACGCTCGCACACAGCCCCCCCCCCCCCGGCGCCTGTTGTTTGTTCATTTGAGGAAGAGAGAGAGAGAGAGAGAGAGAGAGAGAGAGAAAGAATAGACAAGAATAGACAAGTAGAGAGGAGGACTGAATTATGCATTTTCTGCTGTTGCCCTTTGATGGCTTCATTAGCTGGATCAAAGGCTCCTCTGGACTGTTTAGGAGGAGCAGGAAGGAAAAGAACGACCCCAGGTCTCTCCTCCTTCCATCACCCCATCCTCCCTTTCCCTCCCTCTCCTCTCCCTCTCTTCCCCTTTTTTTACAGGCTGCTGTGTCATTGAAAACACATTTGGCAGCAATCCATCTATCAATCTCTCCTGTCCCAGCTCCCTTGTCTGGGTCCGTGTCTGAGTCTCCATGCAGAGGCGGAGGGGGAGGGGGGCAGGGTGACTGGCTGGACCAGCCTGGAGAAAGCATCCCTGATCAATGACAGCCTAAACTCCCCCTAGGCCCACTATGGTTTCCATGGTATCCATTGACCAGCCGCTATTTCTGCTCCAGCCTCACAGCTCCCAATCAGACGCCCCCGTCATCAGCCGGGCTTTGGCTAGCTGTTCTCTCCTGGGCGAGGTGGTTTCGGATCGCCTGGCTTCATCTCAAAGTTGAGCCCGTGCATACGTTGACTTGACTGAATATGTAGAGTCACCCTGTCACATCTGACAGAGGGACGTCTTCTCCTTTCATCTCCACCCATGTTTCTCCTCTTCTCCCCTTCCTCCATCTAAACCCTCCTCTTGTCCTCCCCTCCCTCCCTCCCTCCCTCCAGCCCTCCCTCCCTCATCCCTCCAGCCCTCCCTCATCCCTCCAGCCCTCCCTCCCTCCCTCATCCCTCCAGCCCTCCCTCCCTCCCTCATCCCTCCAGCCCTCCCTCATCCCGCCATCCCTCCAGCCCTCCCTCATCCCTCCAGCCCTCCCTCCCTCCCTCATCCCTCCAGCCCTCCCTCCCTCCCTCATCCCTCCAGCCCTCCCTCATCCCGCCATCCCTCCAGCCCTCCCTCATCCCTCCAGCCCTCCCTCCCTCATCCCTCCAGCCCTCCCTCCCTCATCCCTCCAGCCCTCCCTCCCTCATCCCTCCAGCCCTCCCTCCCTCATCCCTCCAGCCCTCCCTCCCTCCCTCATCCCTCCAGCCCTCCCTCCCTCATCCCTCCAGCCCTCCCTCATCCCTCCAGCCCTCCCTCCCTCCCTCATCCCTCCAGCCCTCCCTCCAGCCCTCCCTCCCTCATCCCTCCAGCCCTCCCTCCCTCATCCCTCCAGCCCTCCCTCCCTCCAGCCCTCCCTCCCTCATCCCTCCAGCCCTCCCTCCCTCATCCCTCCCTCCCTCCAGCCCTCCCTACCTCTCCGGAGGTGTTTCTTCTTGGTCTTGCGGCAGGTGCCGGTCACCCCTGGTACAGGCTTCATGTCGCTCTTGTTGATGGGCGGGGGGTGCAGGATGGGTTTAGGAGCCCGGGTCAGGCACACGGGCAGACCTGCCGCACACATCAGGATACCTGTCATGCCTGACCCACGAGGAACACACAAAAACACACACATGAGGAAGGAAAACAGGAATTGAGGATTACAAATAATTGATATTGATGAGGAGACTGTGGCAATTTAGTTTTTGTTAGTCTTGGACAATTGATATATTGACTGATATATTCGACTAATTTAGTCACTGCAATGATCAGTAGTAATGGGTTTGATGTGTCCAGTGCTGTGAAGAGGCATGGTAATTTACAGCAGCTACACTGACCAGCTAGTGCAGGGTGAACAGCTCCAGAGCCCGTCAGGTTCTTGACAGGGAGAGCAGGAACCCTGAGGAGAAGACAAGATGAAGAGTTCAGTGTCATACCAGCACGATTCCCATCAAATCCAATGATACAGCAACAACATCCTCTCACGTCTGACAGCAAGCAGAAGAACAATACACAGTAGAATGTCATCAAAAGACAAAAGACAGCCAAGTGCACGGTCACGTGACTCTCAGGCACGCGCGCGCACTGACATGCAAAGATGAGACAAACCGCTTCAGCTGGGCTTGATTTAGAATGACACTTTGAGAGCAGGCATGAACACACTCCACACAGAGCACAAAGACACTTGATGTGTTTACACTCAAAGACCTCTACAACAACAGGAAACCAGAGAGAGAGAGAGAGAGAGAGAGAGCTGCATTTGCACCCTTCACACAGGTCATTATGGT